>NC_056726.1:759840058-760140058 GCF_019279795.1 Protopterus annectens | reverse complement strand
ACTGCTTTATAAAGGTTTGCTTTCCTATAGTTTACAGAGCTCTCAGTTAAGTAATCTTTGTATATTTGTATATCCAAACATCATAACTCTACACCTATCTAGGCCAAATCTCAGATCTACATTCTTGGTCTACTCATTGATGCTGTTAAGATAGCCATTTAATTCCTCTGTACAGCCCTTGCATGAAATAAATGCACCTGGCTTACATACATCAGAATACTTAATCATCATCTGGGGTTAGTTGAAAATGAGGTGAAGACAAAACTGAATAATACCTGACCCAAAAAAGAGATCCATGTAGGACTCCTGCTCTAAGGATCAATTTGATGTCACTCCCAAAACCACTAGTCTTCATTTCCTTTCACACAGCCACAGCAATATTCACTTAATAATATATAACGTAAGTCCAGAAGATTGAAGGCTACATTTAATTTCTAAATGAGAAATCAAAATCCTTTGCTAAATAGAACTAGACAGCAGCTACACATATACTAATACTTTTCTGGACAATCGTCCCAGTGCCCTACATCCGTCTTTGGATTTTGTCACCTACTCCAATTCACTGTCAGTCTGTCAGTCTATTACTGATTTTTGGCAGGGCCAGTGCAGATCTCAAGAGTATCATTCAATCAGCCATTTATTTATTTTTACATATCACCTACCCATGACCCCTCCCCTCTCAATGTCAGTGGTTATGTCCAAGGAGCAGATGTGCAACAGGGACATTACAGTACATCACCCCACTTCCCTGCAGCTTAGCCATGATCACCCTCCACCTCCTCATTACAACATGCCCCCTATCATGTCCCAGCCTCCACCAGGGATCATTGCAGGAGATGCCCACATCACCTCCCACCCCTCTATCTGCAAAACCCATCCCTTCCTGCTATTACGTCCATCACCAGAGCTGCTAAATGAACCTGGGTCACCTGGGCCATAGTCAAGGTTTTATTCTTCTACTCCACCAGAGTGGCTACAGATATACTAATGTTGAAATTATTTATTTATTTGTTTATTTAGTTTATACTTGTCGACTGGGTTTGTCTAACTGGGCTACAATTCACCGTTTTCAGCGGAGGCCCGAGGAGAAAAGCTCCAACAGAAAAACAGAAATTTTACATAATGAATACATATAGAGTACATTCTTCAGTACCACGCATTACTGCATTACAGTGTCATACATTACACTGTGACAAGTGAAATACATATAGAAATGCATTCATTAGAGGGATACAGTCATAATTACATATTATATACATAGTGCAATAGTTACTAGCTGAAATATTTTACTAGTTAAGTTTGTACAGTGATGTAGCAAGAGGAGAAGATAAAGTAGTAAGTTTGTTTATTGAAGGGAAGGGAGAGAGAAGGGAAGTAGAAGGTTATAGGGGAGTGTTTACGGGGGATAATTACATTGGCAGGTCCATTTTTCATGAAGGTATTTTTTGTAGCGGTTTTGAATTGATTGGGATGTTCAAGGGATGTTATATCTAGTGGTAGGCTATTCCAGGCCTTGAAAGGGTAAAAGCTATAGACTAAGTGACCCATTTTGGTCCTTTGTTTGTAGATTTTTAGTAGGCCTTGTTCAGAACTGTGGAGTAATCTAGTGGGTAGTTAATGACAGATTAGAGATGAGATAGTTGGACAAAAAGAGGGTTTAAAGAGAATGGAGTGAATAATCTGAAACTGACTATACTGAAGCAGGTTAGGTAATTCTAGCCAGTTTAGTTCTTTTAGTGAGAGACAGTGATGGGACTTGTAAGAATTTTGGGCAGCAAATCTGGCAATCCTGTTATAAGTTGTTTCTAACTTGTTTAGTAGTCCGGTATTGAGACTGGTGAGAATTTGGGAGCTATGGAGTAAAGCGGGTAAGAGGTAGGTAGGCATTTGAAAGGGTTAGTTTTGCTGTTTTGGTAAGATATTTTCTGTTTCTAGAGGAGACCTAGCTTGAGATGTGTTTTTCGGATACAATTATTGACGTGTAAATCAAAGTTTAGTCTATCATCAATAGTAACACCTGAGATTTTGTACTGGTGTCCGCCTGTATTTGAGTATTATTTTGTGACAATATGGAGAAGGAAGACTTTATGTGGTTAAGGTTTTTAGGGGGAAAGAGTAGTAATTTGGTTTTCTTAGGATTAAGGATACATTGATTTTCAGATAGCTAGTTTTCTACAGAGTTAAAAGAGGACTGTGTGTATGATTTTAGTTGGGTTGGTGATTCGGCAATAGTGATAAGTATAGAATCATCTGCATATTGTATCAGTGAGGATCCAGGACAGGAAGAGTAGAGAAGGTTGGCAAAGATGTTAAAAAGAAGTGGCCCAAGGATGGAGCCTTGTGGAACACCCGTTTTAACAGGAAGAGTAGGGGAGAAAGCAGAGAGCCATTTTGACTGATTGGAGTCTATCAGAGAGATAGCGGTTAAACCAAGATATGGTGGATGGAGAGAAGTGTAAGTTTGCTAGTTTAAGGAGAATGATATTATGAGAGACTGTATCAAAGGCTTTAGACAGGTCAATGAAGGGACAGGATACAAGTTTGTTACTGTCTCTATCTAGTGATAAGACAGGAGAGCAGTAGTAGTGCTGTGCATGGGACGAAAGCCATGTTGGGTAGGTGTGGGTAGATTTTCTGTCAGAAGGTAGTGTAAGACTTGATTGTGTATACATTTTTCCAAGAGAGGTTAGTGTATGGCTATGGGACTAAAATTAGCTATATCTATGGAGTTTCCTCCTTTGTGTATTGGAAGGGTGTAAAATTGCTTCCAGATGGAAGGGAATGTGGATTCCATGACAGAGCGGTTTATTAGAATAGAAACTGGGAAAGCAAGAACATCAGCAGCAGCCTGAAGGAATGCAGAGAGAATGTTGTCTACAGATGTGGAGCAAGGTTTTAATTTAGATAGTAGAGTTTTAATATAATTAGTGGAGACAGGTTTGAGGGAGAAAGTAGTGGTAGGGTTACTATTGATGGAAAAGTTTGAGGTATTAAGTCTATTATTGTTGATGGGATGGTTTGTGTATTGATTTAGTAATTTGGATATTGAGTCTATAAAGTAGTTGTTGAATATGGAGGCAGTTTCCTCGTGTTTTGTCAGGATGAGGGTTAAAGGAGACTAGTGCACTTGGGTGTAGTATTTGATTTATTGATTTTTTTACAGTCTGAATACCAAACTCTAACAAAGAACTCAGTCAGATTAGTAAGGGTAGACTTGCACTCAGAATCTGTCAAACCTTCATCATCTGCTAACCAAACTACTGACAGCAACATCAGATGCTGGCTGGAAAATTAAAACTGCAACACAGACCAAAGAACTAGGGACTCATTCAAATGTCAAAGCAATCAATTCTGGGAATGTCAACAGTGGTGTCCTTTTTGGTGTTGAAGATAGCCTTGTCAGTTGAGGTGTTAACATCAGTGCCAAAGGGACCAGACTGAAAGGGAGGTTCTCCCATTGAATTCAGCAGAGCATCTGTCCATACTGGTCAGAACTGTATCAAACCAAAAAGGATGGTGCTAACGAGGAACCATCCAAACCCCTAGAATCTAAAGAAACAGGCAGGATGTGTAGTCTAGCTCCAGCTTGGTACCCCGGTTGTGCACAGAACCCTGCCAACTTCTATGAAGCAAAAAAGATAGCCTCCATCAAGTTACCATAGTTTTGGTCAATGGCTAGAGGGAGTAGGTGGGAGATAACTTCAAAGTATGAGATCTCAGTGCTGAAGACTCAGAAAAAAAAAATAACTTCCTTATTCAACACCGACTCAACTGGAGATGGTGCTCAGAAAAAGTAGGTGAGCATACAGCAGCAGTAGTCAAAACAACCACTGGTGGTGCTGGGGAGCTGCTACCAATGCACTTTACCACTTTCATATGAACTTTAACTACAGGTTCCTTAGCCTGACAAGCCACTTCAGAAACTAAGAATGTCAGTGTCTCCTGGTCTTCTTCTTGGACAAATCAGGCAAAGCAATAAGAAGGGCTCGAAGTCAACTTTCTTTGGATCAAGGATGGAGGAGCAGTCAGTTTTAATAAGGAGTCTATCAATTGCAAAGTTTCTTGTTAAACAGTCAAAACTCAAACTAACTAAATAAATAAATGAATGAATGAATGAATGAATGAATGAATGAAGCTTTAAATTATTTGCACTTGTTGCATGTCTCAGGGATGTGACCTTCTACCCTACAAAAAAGACACTCAGCATGTATGTCCTATGCAGGGATTTTCTCCCTGTTGGGGCTCCTCCTAAACATTATTATGCATGTATTGTTACCACAATTTCCATTTATTTCTACTTAATTTTACTCATTCCCTTTTCTAAAGATCGTTGTTCTAGTTTATTTCAAATACAATTGTATATTTTGATTTCCTTCTTCTAGTAATTGCATTTTTGGCGGCCAATAGAATTAAAAGCAAAAGGCCTTACTATGTTTAGGCAATTCAGATCTTGTATTCCAACTCATAAGAATTATTTCCTTACTTATAGTCATTTGGATGGCGCAGTGGTGCAGCAGTAGCATTGTCGCCTCACAGCAAGAGGTTCTTCGGGTCGATTCTCAGCTGAGGTGCCTTCTGTGCGGAGTCTGCATGTCCTCCCTGAGCTTGTGTGGGTTTCCTCTGGGTGCTCTGGTTTCCTCCCATGTTACAAAGACATGCATTTGGAGCGTTTCTCCCAGGGCCTCCGCTGAAAATTGGCTCGTTCCAAGTCGGACTTTCCCGGTTAACAAATGTAAAATAAATACATTTGCTCATCCAATATTTCTAATATAGTAGTCTGAAGGGAATTTTTAAAATCTGCCAACTCATTATACTCCCAAAATATAGGTTGCCAGTTACCTCTTTCTTCTCCATCACACCTTCAACATTTGCTATCTACCTAAGGAAAAATTCTTTGAAGTCTGCTTGGGGTATAAAAATACCTATGCAAACACTTTCAAACAAAAATTCTAAACCTTCTGGACTTTGTTGCATACTTGGGAGCCATACATATGTGTTCCCATTGTTTTCTTGTAAACTGCTTTTCCAGTCCCCCAATCTTTTCCAACCTCCTGTGATATTTTATATGCCCTACTAAGTATCTTTTTATCAGCTGCTTCTGTTCTAAATTAATTTAAAAACTCTACCAGAGCAGGTCTTTCACTTAAAATTCCCATATCACTTTATCTTTGCCTGTACTCTGAGATCACATCCTGGTAGGGAAAGGAGACTATAGCCTGAAATCCAAATGTCCTCTTGGTATCATCCCACTCTATTACCCTTCCTGCTTGAGTTATTTGCTCCAATATCTTGGTTTCCTTGCCAGGTTTCTCTAGCAAATTCCAGCTCCCCTTTGCCTATTTTCTGTACCCTTACTTGCAGTCATCCCTATAAACAAAATCTCCTTTCTCCATTCTCGTATTGGCTTAGCTCTTAGAATACTTTCTGTTAGCTTATGAATATAATATTCTGTATGGTTGTTATTTTTCTCCTTAAGGATCTGCATACCATTATATCTCTATTTCTTAAACTTCCCCTTGCTTCATCATTATCCATTTCCACACTGATTTATGACCTTCTGCTTATGTTATGCATGAGCCTTAACTGTATAGCTCTAAAATATATCTTTGAAACAGATAAAAATAAACAACCATATTCTATTGAAAGGACCAACTTATACAACTTGACTCTTGCCCCCTTTCCCTCCAAGAAAAATTCCCTCAATTCTTTATTATTGTCCACAACATCTCCTCAGGTTGATAAAAGTATGCCTGACCAGTATACAAGACTAAAGGGACTAAAAATATTTTTACCGCCTGTATCTTACTATCCATATCATTAAATTAGAGTTTCCAGTTTCTCGGTTTTGTATTATCTTTTGTTTTGTTTCTTTCCACATATCCTTAACTGCCATAACAGAAACCTTCTTAATCCATACTCCTGAATACTTAATTGTCCCCATAAAGATTGGTATTGGTGAACCAATTTGTGTGTGGGTAAATAATTTACAACTATAGTCTTTGTTTTATCATCATTAATTTTATATCCCCAAAAGACTTGAAACTGTCTCAGAATGTTTCACAACACTGAGATGTCCTTTTCTGGATTTATCAGGTACAAAATAATATCATCTGCAAATAAAGTCAACTTTCCTTGATTACCATTCCAGTTATATCCTTGTATTTCTGAGTCCCTTATTTTATTTGCCAATGGCTATAAATATAAAACAACTTCCCCACTAATCAAATGTCAATAAATAAATAAAGGGAAAGAGGACATCCCTGCCTGTTTTTTTCTGTACAAACACACCTTATCTGAGAGGAACCTTTCCACTTAAATTCTTGCCTCAAATGCTTCATATATTGTTCTAATTAACCTTAATATTGTATCAGGGAATGCAAATGCTTCCACTACCCTATTCATAAAATCCCAGCTTACTCTGTCAAATGCTTTCTCTGCATCAAGATCCACCAACAACAAAGTTATTTCCTTACATTCTGCTTCTGTCTGGATCGTAATTGTTCTAATAATGTTATCAAATGTTTGCCTCTCCTTCATATTTATCAATTTTAGCAACATCTTTGGCATTTCTTGAGGTAATTTAGACATAATTGTGGTTCAAAATTGAAATGGGTCTGCATGAAGCTGGGTCTGAAGGACCTTTGCCATCTTTAGGTAACACAGCCATCGCAACTTTCTTCCAAGATGTTGGTGATTCTCCTCCTTTTAAAATACTGTTAAACAAAGTCTTCCAGATCTTTATCACTTTTTTCCTTCCAGATTTATGAACATCCACAGGAATGCCATCTGCTTCTCTTATCTTAACTGTCAGTTGTTGAACTTGTCTACCTCTAACCTTGGCATAATTAAGTCTTGCAAAAATATTTCCATTTGTACTCTTTCTTGATTTCCACATTTCTCTGCTATATACAAATTTTCATAAAACTTCTGGAAAATGTCTAAACCCTCCATAGGATCTCTAGTTATTTTTCATGTTATAGGTTCCCTAAGTTTGGAAACAACCCTTTTAGGTTCATAGGTTGATACTAGGCTATCGGCCCTAGGGCCTATACAAGCCTAGCTATAACAATTCCCTGGCAATTTCTTCCCAGAGTATTTACTTCCCTGGACCCCTGTCTAGCAGGGTGACTGACATGATACCCAGGGTGAATTTCCTATCTCCCATTCAATCATCAAGGCTCCTTTTGAAGAGCGCCAAAGAGGCGCTCTGCTTGACATGTATGGGCAGTCTATTCCAGAGTCTGGGGAGTCTCTGGGTCAGGAAGCTATCCCTCCAGCATGTTTTGTTCATTGTGATGACAAGGTTTAGAACCCAGGAGCATGTGTCTCTGATGGATTGGTATTTCTTTAAGTGTAGGTTGTCCAACAGCTCTGGGTTTGACATGGCCTTGTATGTTAAGCAGAGATCGCCTCTGAGTAGACTATATGCGACAGAGTATAGGTGGAGTTTTTTTAGACAGTCAGCACAGGGCATCTGCTTTAGGCCTGTGTTTCATTTAGTGAGGTATTTCTGCGGCCTTTCCAGTTGTTCCAGATGTCTTGAGAGGTACATACCAAACAGGGTGTTGTATTCTATAATGGGACTAATGAGGGATGAGTACAGTGGGACAATGACCTTTTTTCAGGATGAAAAGTCATTAGTGATGAGGTGTGCCACATAGAAGGATTTCCTATCTGTTGTGGCGATGTGGTTATCGAAGGTGAAACCACTGTCCACCTGTGTCCCCAAGTCTCTTATCACACTTTCAGTGTTTAGTATACTGCTACCTATATGGTAATTCACGGGTACATGTTTTTTCCCCAAAGGGGATAACTATACATTTCTTGGCACTGAGCTTGAGCCCATGGCTCTGGAACCAAGCATCTGTTTCTGTAAGGCCCTTTTGTAGAATATCCACATCATTTGGGGATTCAATAATGGCTCCCAGTTTGCAGTCATCTGCGAACTTTGTTAGCCAGAGTCCCTTAGTGTTGGCCTGTACTTTAGAGAAGTAGATGCCAAACAAGACCGGTCCCAGGACTGAACCCTGAGGTACTCCACTTGTCTGGAGCTGGATTTGGAGTCGGCTACTTTTACAGTGTGGGTACTGTCAGTAAGTCAGTTGGCAACTCATCGAGTGATGTAGGAATTAATGCCCAGCTTAGTAAGTTCATCTATGATTCCATAGTGGGGGATAGTGTCAAAGGCCTTGGTGAGGTCCAGATAGGCTGTGTGGACCATCTTACTCTTGTCCACGGCTCTGAAGACTGATTCGAAAAGGTCAATCAGGTTCAGGAGACAAGATCGGCCCTTCACGAACCCAAACTGTGTTGGGTCCAGTATTTGAAGGTTGCCAATGTCTTTGTTTATAAGTTCCATGATAATACGTTCCATGGCCTTGTAGCTCAGGCTTGTCAGACTGAAGGGGCAGTAGTTCCTGAGATCCAAGGTGGATCCCCCCTTGTGGAGTGGGATAACTGTTAGCTGTGCGCCATTCAGTGGGCATGAAGCCTAAGGTGAGGCTATGATTAAACATGACACTTAGGTGAGGTGCCAGTTCATTTTGTAGTTCATGTAGTACATAGCCTGGGATGTCGTCTGGTCCCATGTATTTTTAGCTTTGGAGAGTGCAATTTTTACCTGTGTGGCCGTTATTACTGGAATTTGGTACGCTTTTGGTATTGAGATGGGCCCTTTAGGGGGTGAGAAGGGAGAGAAGTTTGCACTGACTCGATCTGCCAGGATACTGGCAATATTCTTGGGATCAATACATTTAATGCCATTCTGTTGTAGCTCAGAGCAAATCTGAGCATTGCCATTTAGATTCTTGACATAGCTATAGAATGCCTTGTGGTTGTCTTTGGAATCTTTGGCAATTTTATTTTCGTAACTAGCTTTGGAGGATTTTATGAGAGATCTCAGCTTCTGACTGAGGCTGGTAAGGGAGTTTTTTGCATCATGGGATTTTCTTCTTTCAGTTCCCATCTGCATGGGTGTCATGACGTTTGTCACTTCTGACTTCAGTAGCATGAAGTTGGCTTTGGAGAAGTTTTTTACAGAGGTTTCCTTACTGTGAGGTGGGGGTGGGATGTGGATGTCAAGGGTGATTAGCTTATGGTCAAACCTGACCAATGAGGGGGTGACCATAGATGTGGAGCATTGATTTCCCATGTTGGTAATGACCAGGTCTAGGATATTGGAGCCTCTAGGACTAAGGATTAGTTGATCCAGGGCACTAGAATTTATGGATTTTAACATTCTGTTGCCTAAGTCGTTGTGCTAAAAGTTTTTGTACCCTTGAGTTATAATCAAAATAGTTGATTAACTACAATATCTTTAAACTCATGCATGTTATCCAAATGCTCCTTTATTTTCTCTTTAGCATTCTGCATTTGCTCCTCCTCTTGTTCTGTGAGACTCCCCTTAATCTTTAGTGCTTTAACCTTTGTCAGCCTCTCTAATTCATTTCTATTACTTCTTAATTATATCTCTTTAGATTCTATTTAAACCTCATTTTTAAACTCCATTTTCATTTTATCCTAATCACTAGCTATAACGTCTAAAGATATTTTAATATTCCCTAATAACTCTCAAATAATTTCCACTACCCATTCCTTAAATTCCACTATTTTAAACAGATAAGTGGGAAAGTCTTATTGTCATATTTTTACTTCTTTACCTCACATTTTATCTTAGCCTTTATTGGTGCATGATCAGAAATAATTATTGAATGAGAGCCAAAACTTTCACTTAAATGCACATGTTCCAGCAAAATATAATTTGTATCTAGTCCAGCCCAGTTATTGCACCTTGAGGAATAATATGTAAATTCTGTCAGAGTTCCTACTACTGAATTTACATATTCCGTACCAAGTATTTTCATAAATTAATCTACTCTCTTTTGTTACATTGTCCCTTCTGGGTCCTCGATACATCTTCAATATTAAAAATCAAATTCCAGTCCTACCTATACATAATATTCTCTGCTAAAAGCTGATTATTTCTCCCCAAAATTTCTCAAGCTCCATAATAACAGTTTTCAGGTGACTGTAAATGCATGCCATTGTAATCCTCCTCCCTTGCCAATAGCCCCTTACTATTAACAAATCTACATTATCTGAATTTTTTTCCTCATCTGTCACTATTGGAGCCCTTCTAGCAATTAGTGTGATTACTCACATTTTCTTCAGTCCCCGATATACTACTGAATATCCATCCTGTACTCCCCTCTTTCTCAAATTTACATGCTCATTTCTTTCCAAATGTGTCTTCTGCAGCATTACTGTTTGCACTCTGAATATCTTAATATAATTAAATACTCTTTCCTTTTTATCTATAGCAGTAAGGCCATTCATGTTCCAAGATTAATATGGACAGCACAGCCATCATGCTAAAAAGCTATTGTTCCCACCTATTATACATGACAATTTTTTTGAATGTACATTTCCAGCTATTGTGTTGTATGCGTATGCTAATGTTTGTCAGGCAGATCTTTTGTATAGTTGTTTGTTCTCATCTCCATTTGAACCTGTCACATTTCCAAGACTTTTTCTTTTACTGAAAATCCTCAAAAAAATTAAATACAAAATACCCCTGCCCCCTATTAACTTGGAAGAAACACACAAAATTATGTACATCTTCAAAAAATGAAGTTTAACCCTCCAGAGGGGAATACTTGCCCCAAATTGATGGCTGCACCTATAGGCATTATCTAATCTAAAATTAAGGTTACCCATGCTAAAGCTTCTGCTACAGCATGTGCTCCCACTTACATTGACTGCTGTCTGATTGCTGTCTGTTCTTTCCATATCTCTCTTCCCCTCCCAGATATGAAAAATAGCTTCCATACTTTCAGAAAAAAAGAAGTTATGTCTTACTATAACGTTCCATCTGTGTTATTGATCTTCTTTCATTCATCACTGATGGGGTTCGGTTCATAGGTTCATACTAGGCTATCTGCCCTAGGGCATTTATAAGCCTAGCCATAATGTGCTTGGCTTTCACCACCCATTTTAAATTTATTTTGCTATGCCCTTTTTCGAGGTTAGTATACTGTGCCTCTGTCTAACAGTGACACAGAAGTGATACTCAGGGTAAACCTACGATCTCCCATCCACTCATCAAGATTCCTCTTGAAGAGAGTCAATGAGGGACTCTGCCTAACCTGGACTGGGATTTTATTCCAGAGTGAAGGGAGCCTCTGGGTTATGAATCTGTCCCTCCAGCATGTCCTATTTATTTCAGTGCTGAGGTTCAAGTCTCTCGAGCGAGTAGCTCGATGGGATTTGGATTTTCTGAGGTGCAGCATGTCCATTAATTCCGGGTTGGACATGGCTTTATACGTCAGGCACAGATCGCCTCTGAACAGGCGGTATGCCACTGAGTAGAGCTGGAGTTTCTTTAACCGGGCAGCATATGGCATCTGTTTGAGCCCTTTGATCCTCTTGGTGAGGTACTTTTGGGGTCTTTCCAGTTGCTGCAGGTGTCTGGTAAGGTACATCCCAAAAGGGGCATTGTACTCAATTATGGGCCTGATGAGGGATGAGTAAAGAGGCACGATGACCTCCCCTGATCTAGATGTGAATCCCTTCATGATTAGGTGGGCTATACAAAATGTTTGTCTAACCACTTTGGCCACGTGGTTGTCAAATGAGAGATTGCTATCAACTTGGGTCCCCAGGTCCCCAATTATGTCTTCTGTACTTAATGGATTACCACCTATGTGATAATTTGTGGGCACTTTGTTTTTGCCAAAGGGGATGACTATACACTTTTTGGCATTTAGCTTGAGACCATGGCTCTGGCACCAGTTGTCTGTTTCTATGAGGCCCTTTTGGAGGATGCTTGTGTCGGCTGGAGAGTCGATTATGGCGCCCAGTTTGCAGTCATCTGCGAACTTGGTCAGCCACAGTCCTTCCGTGTTGGCCTGTACCTCCGAGAAATATATACCGAACAAGAGAGACCCCAGGACTGCCTTGTGGGACACCACTTGTAACTGGTTTGGAGTCTGACATGGCTCCAGCAATTCTAACCATGTGGGTTCTGTCCTTGAGCCAGTTTGCAATCCATCTAGTGACATAGGGGTTTATATTTAAGCTGGTGAGCTTATCTGTAATGCCCGAGTGGGGTATTGTATCGAAGGCTTTTGCGAGGTCCAGGTAGGCTGTGTGGACCACCTTCCCCTCATCAATGGCCTTGGTGACTGTTTCAAAGAAATCAACCAGGTTTAAGAGGCAGGATCTGCCCTTAACAAAGCCGGACTGGGTAGGATCCAGTGTCTGTAGGTCCCCAATATCTTTATTTATGAGGTCCATGATGATCCTTTCCATAGCTTTGCAGACCAAGCTAGTCAGGCTTATGGGGCGATAGTTTCCAGGATCCGTTGAGGCACCACCTTTATGGAGAGGGACCACTGTTGCTGTACGCCACTTTTTGGGCACATATCCTGTAGTAAGGCTGAGATTGAACAGTAGTTTTATGTTTGGGTTTAGCTCTTCTTGGAGCTCATGTAGGACGCAGCCCGGGACACCGTCTGGTCCCATTGATGCTGTGTTTTTTGCTTTGGAGAGGGCGGCTCTTACCTGAGCATCTGAGATGTCAGGGGGGCAGCACTCTGCTGGGATAGATATTTGCCCTTTTGGTGGGGAGGGGAGGGAGAAGTTTGGCGTGAACCTGTCAGCTAGGATGTTGGCAATGTCTGTGGGTTCGGTGTATTCTTTGTCATTTTGGACTAATTCTGAGCATATCTGGGAATTCCCACCCAGGTTCCTAACATAACTAAAGAAAGCCTTGTGATTATCCTTAGTGTCCTGTGCAATTTTTCTCAAGAAGCTGGCCTTAGACAATTTTATGAGTGCCCGTAGTTTTTTGCTAATATTGATCAGTGATGCCTTCCCTTTTTGGGATTTTGCTCTATCATTTAGTAGCTTCCTCCTTCTATTGTATAGTTTGTTTATGGCTGGGGTCCACCAGACAGGACGTCTGCCTTTGGAGGATTGGGTCTTAGTTTTATTTGGGATCGCATGATCCATGCATTCCTGAAGGTGTTCATAGAATGTGTTTATAAAGGATTCTGCGGTCTGGGCCGTATTTTCCACAGGCCCGGGAGCTTTGAAGGATTCCACCTCGGTTTTGAGGAGTGTGAAATGTGCTTTAGAGAAGTTTTTCACTGTGGTTTTCTGGGCAGGGGGTGGGGTCGGGATGTGAATATCCAGTGAGATTAGTTTATGGTCTGATCTTACCAGTGAGGGATACACTTCTGGTCTGGAGCATAGAGTCCCCATGTTGGTGATGATCAGGTCCAGTATGTTTTCCCCTCTTGTGGGAGTGGTAACAAGTTGTTCCATAGCACTTGAGTTTATAAATTCTAAGAACCTTTGGGCTAGGGTGTTGGAGCTAGAGTAATGCTCCCAGTCTATGTTTGGGTAGTTGAAGTCGCCCAATATAATGGTGTTTGGAGAGACCTTCATATTTTCCAGTGTTCTCAAGAAGGCCGAGTGAGGTTCCTGGGTTTGGGAGGGCAGTCTGTAGCAGGCTATACACTGGAAGGCAGTTTTACCCACTGTTAGTTGCACATGGATAGTCTCTGATGCTTTGCCACCAACCTGGAGGTGTGGGTATCTTTGATGAATATCGATACTCCCCCTCCTTTTGTGGTTCGGTCCAAGTTTTGGGGCCGAAAAGCATGGTATGAGGTATAACCTGGTAGTGCTGGGGTGCTCTCGGGAGCCCTGAACCAGGTTTCTGTTACTGCACAGATATCGATGTTCTCCATGCTAAGGAGAGTTTCGAGTGCGTGCACCTTGAAGTTTAGACTTCTGGCGTTGAATAGCATTACTCTTAGTTTCTTATCCCTTGTGATACCTATGGAGGTGGGTTTGTCTTTTGAGCCTTGCATAAAAAAGGCACTATGGGGGTAGCAAGAGCCTTTGCCAATATCCGAAAGCCCATGGGTGACAGGTGCAAGCCGTCCCTAGCGAAGCATTGTGGCTTGTCGAGCATATCATCCCAAGCTGACAGGCATTGGATCCCCTTTGAATGACACCAGTACTTAAGCCAATTGTTGAAATTGATCATCTTGTCTTCATATTGTGGCATCATTCTTGGTGAGGGTAAGATGCTACTCAAGATCAGGGTCATACCGGCCTGGGCTACATGCTCAGAGAGCTCCTCTATGTCTCTTTTCATGTAGTCCAGGGAGGTATGTCTCAGGTCATTCACACCAGCATGGACAATGACCGAGTCATATTTGTACTTGCCTTGGAGTGACCTGAGTGCTTGTGTTATGTGGCAGATCCTAGCACCCGACAGGCTGCTCACTGTGACCCTCTCCTTGTTCAGTCTGGTGAGCGGGACATCAGTGTGCCTGACGATAGAGTCACCTATTACAAGTGTATCAGGTGTGTTGTTTAGTCTTAAGGGCTGTGACTGCTCGGCACACTGGCTTTGTGAGATATGTGTTGCACGTGTTTTGTTTTGGGGTAGCGGTTGCTTGGGTGTCTGCTTTGGAGGTCTCTGCTGCTTAGGCAGATCTTTATTTAGAGCCTCCGAGTATGTTTTTGTGTGATTATGTGTTTGGTTTGCTGTCGTGGTAGGTCTATGTGAGACTGGAATTGTAGTGAGTGTGGTTTCCTTCTCCTCCTGACTGGTTATGCCAGTACTGAGTTGAGAGAGCTTGGCCTCCAGTTTGGCTATATGGTTGCATCTCTCACAAGTGTTGGAATTTGTTGGGAGGAGAAGAGGGTTGTCTGTGTACATGAGGCAGTTGTAACATTGCCTCAAGATTCCCAGATTCACCAGCTGGACCGGAGAGGAGATTGACAACTGACCTTTGGACATGCTAGAATAATATTGGGAATTCCTTTATAATTGAAAACGAGGGCCAGTGGGGAGTGAGGGTGTAGTGCTTTTAATTTTTAGTGCTGACTTATATAATTGCTTTAGTGAGCAAGTGCCAGGTAACTTAAGTGCAATGGGTTACAGGTAACTTAAATGCAAAAACGACAAACAGTAACTTTCTTTCAAGTGAAACAAGGAAATAAGTACAGTAAGCAATGCAGATATCACTAGTGATCCACAGAAGCTGACAAGCCGTATTAGGTGGAATTAGCATTCCAGGGAAATAACAAGCAAACAAACAACAAGCATATAAACAAAGCTAGATTCAGCAGGCCTGGATCTAGTCTATGCTACAGCAAACAAGGTGTACCAATTTCAGTAAGATACAGTTCAAATATTCAGGCACTATAAACCTTTAACCAGAAATTCCCAGCTCAGAAGGGCAGAGTCCAGCCTCTCCTCCCACAAGAGTGCACACCACAAACCTTCTTAATGTAAAATAACTGGCCTGAAGCCCAAGTGCTTAAACCAGAACTAATACACTTTAAGAATAACAGACACTGGGCTTTCAATCAGCAGTTCCCAACTTAGAAGGATGAAAGCTACCTGTCCTGCCACCACAGTGCATGCCACAAACCTTCCTAATGTAAAACAACTGGTCTGAAGCCCAAGTGCTTAATCCAAAAGACCTAGAATGATAGTTACACTTTAATCAAGTTACTACCAAGCAGTAATAAATACAACTGAATACTTTAGGGAATGCCTGGATTAGTGCTCAAGTTACTCAAACAAAGCTAGATCCAGCAGGCCCAAATCCAATCTATGCCACAGCAAACAAGGCGCACCAACTTCAGTAAGAAGCAGTTCAGATATGCATGCAATATAAGCCTTTAACCAGAAATTCCCAGCTCATAAGGGCAGAGTCCAGCCTCTCCTCCCACAAGAGTGCAGACCACAAACCCTCTTAATGTAAAATAACTGGCCTGAAAGCCCAAGTGCTTAAACCAGAATTAATACACTTTTAGAATAACAGACACTGAGCCCTCAATCAGCAGTTCCCAACCTAGAAGGATGTAAGCTACCTGTTCTGCCACTACAGTGCAGACCACAAACCCTCTCAGTGCAAAACAACTGGTCCGAAGCCCAAGTGTTTAAACCAAAAGGCTTAGAATGAGTTACACCAAGCAGTAATAAATACAACTGAGTACTTTTAAGATGATGCAAAAGTAAAATAAAGTAGGTAGAAGCACAAGTACAGTAAAAGCAGATGAAATTTTTTTTTTTCTGAACAAGTGCTGAGATCAAAGAAACAGATTTGAGTGCTGAAACTAGAAAACTGGCTAGTTGCAAGAAAAAAAAACTAAGCTAGAAGGCTTCTCTCCAACACAGAAGGGCCTGGGGGCTCAGAAGCCTACAAATAGTCTATACCACTTAACAGGAAAGGCAGTAAACAAGCTTAATTTTTTTTTCTGTTTCCCAGATGCTCTCTTTGTACACAGTAGGAGTGCCTGAAATCAGAATATGATCTCACTGCACTCAGTTGAGTGAGCAAATGAGATGGGCCCAGAAGGAGTATCCAAACACAAATTTACAAGAGGGGCGGGAAGTTTCAAGGCCACTAAGATTAACACCAAAACAAAAACAGGGAGGGTGGGTGGGACTAACTGAAGAGCAGAGTCAAAACTTCCAGTTCAGTTAATATTCTTGCAACACAGTTAAAATCAATTTAAATACTGTATTTTTTGAAAAAAAGTGCAGATAAAGGTACTTAAATTCTCTTATACGTCCAGTTGAATACAGCTAGTTCTTAGCTGGCCAAAGCTGAGGTTTTTAAGCAGAAAATATTTCACACTGTACCACTTAAATAGGCAAGGACAGGAAATCAAAGAATGCAGCAACCCCACACCTGTAATTACTAGCAAATAATAAAATTCAGCAAACACTGACTAACTTCCAGTTCAGTTAATATTCCTGCAACACAGTTAAAATCAATTTAAATACTGTATTTTTTGGGAAAAAAAGTGCAGATAAAGGTACTTAAATTCTCTTATACGTCCAGTTGAATACAGCTAGTTCTTAGCTGGCCAAAGCTGAGGTTTTTAAGCAGAAAATATTTCACACTGTACCACTTAAATAGGCAAGGACAGGAAATCAAATAATGCGGCTACCCCCACACCTGTAATTACTAGCAAATAATAAAATTCAGCAAACACTGACTAACTTCCAGTTCAGTTAATATTCCTGCAACACAGTTAAAATCAATTTAAATACTGTATTTTTGAAAAAAAGTGCAGATAAAGGTACTTAAATTCTCTTATACGTCCAGTTAAATACAGCTAGTTCTTAGCCGGCCAAAGCTGAGGTTTTTAAGCAGAAAATATTTCACACTGTACCACTTAAATAGGCAAGGACAGGAAATCAAAGAATGTGGCTACCCCCACACCTGTAATTACTAGCAAATACTAAAATTCAACAAACACTGACTAACTTCCAGTTCAGTTAATATTTCTGCAACACAGTTAAAATCAATTTAAATACTGTATTTTTTTAAATAAAAAGTGCAGATAAAGGTACTTAAATTCTCTTATATGTCCAGTTGAATACAGCTAGTTCTTAGCCAGCCAAAGCTGAGGTTTATAAGCAGAAAATATTTCACATTGTACCACTTAAATAGGCAAGGACAGGAAATCAAAGAATGTGGCTACCCCCACACCTGTAATTACTAGCAAATAATAAAATTCAGCAAACACTAACTTCCGAGCCCTCGAAACAGAGTCGGCCTCTTTACCAAGCTTGCGCCAGCCAAAAAACTCTCGAGCTAAGTCTCTACCCAGAATGTCCTTCTCCCTGTTACTGCAGATCGAGTTTGCTAGAGAAAGTGAAGTATAGCCGAGGCCACTTCTGCGCAAATACCCTAGGACACCACTTAGACCCAAAGCATCCCCCAGGACCCTTTGGAGGAGGAAGGAGGGTGGGAAGTGATGAATGAAAGAAGATGAACAACACAGATGGAACGTTATGGTAAGACATAACTTCTTTATCTGATGTTGTTAATCTTCTTTCCATTCATCACTGATGGGACAGAATCCCAAGCTACCTTGAGGTCCATGGGCGGCCCTTATGGAAGAACATTCCTGCGTACCATTGAGCCAAAGGCAGTTCTCCCTCTGGAGACCAAGTCCAATTTGTAATAATTGATAAAGGTACGAGGCTTAGCCCAAGTAGCTGCTGTGCAGATGTCATCCATAGAAGCCCTGGAATGGAAAGCTACAGATGTTGCCATAGATCTAGTGCAGTGAGCTTTAACTTTTGAATTTTGAACTTTTGAAACTTTTTATGAATTTTTGGTTCATTACTAAGGGAAAAGATGAAATGTATGTAGTCCCTTAGCCATTCTGATAATTTAACCTTGGAAACAGCCTCTCCCATTCTGGGTCCAGCAAAGGAGATGAAAAGCTGTTCAGGTTTATGGATAGGTTCGGTCCTGTCTAGGTAAAATCTCAGTTGTCTATGTACGTCTAAAGAGTGAAGGCAGTACTCTCTTCTATTGGCAAAATTCGGAAAGAACACAATTCGATCAAGGGTATGGTTTTATGGAGAATTCAGAAACAACTTTGGGAAGGAAGGATGGATTCGTTCGAAGTGATACTCTTTCTGTATGAAAGACCAGATAGGGCCTCTTGATACACAATGCTTACAGCTCAGAGACCCTTCTTGCAGAAGTGATGGCTACCAAGAACAAGGATTTCCAAGACAAAAACTTTAGGTCGCACTTTGCAGCAGGTTCAAAGGGTTTTTGAATCAAAGACTGAAGGACTAAAGTGAGGTTCCATGGTTCCACGGGCTGACAGGAGGCCTGATATATGAGGTCCCCTTGAGAAAGGCGTTGCATAGGCGTAAAGAGATAAGAGGGGTGCCATCTATACCATTGTGGAAATTGAAAATTGCCACTAGATGTACTCATACAATAGAGGCAGAGGCTTCATTATCAAAAAACTTAGCCAAGTATTGGAGCACTGCAGTTACTGGAGCTGAATACAGGTTTAGCATGATATCCTTGGACCAGATGGAGAACCTTTTCCATTTATCCTGATATAGTCTTCTGGTGAATGGTTTATGACAGGCCAGAGTGATGTCTCAAACAGGCGAGAAGAGATTAGCTTGCCTGGCAACTAATGGAAGTGGGGAAACCACGCTGTCAGCTTGAGACTGGACAGATTTGGGTGACTCAATTCTTGGAGGTGAGTAATCAGATCTGGTAGAGGGTCCACAATCCACGGCGGGTATACTAGGTAAGGCCAAAGGAAGGGGAACCAAACTTGTCAAGACCAGAATGGAGTTATGAGGATCACCTTGCATCTCAACCGAAGAAGCTTCCTTTAGAAATTGTGGAATCAGGGGAATGGGAGGATAAGAGTAAAGAAGTCCCTTGGGCCAACCATGGATCAGAGCATCCCTTGGTGACTCTCCCTCCGATAGAAGTAGGGCAAAATAGCTGCTGTACTTGTTGTTTGATGTGGATGCAAAATGATCGCAGCAAAGCTAGCCCCAGGGGCTTAAGATTTCTGCCGCCACCTCGGGGTTGAGAGACCACTTGTGAGGCATGAGGATGCATCTGCTCAGTTTGTCTGCAATCATGTTGGAGCTCCCCAGGATATATGTTGCTATCAGAAAGCAGATGGAAGCTATCGCCCACTGCCAAATTCTCATGGCTTCTTGACATAGGAGTTAGGACTTGGTTCCTCCTTGTTTGTTGATATATTAGACCACTGACATATTGTCTGGCTGAATTGCAATTGTCCCAGAAGGGAGGGCCGAATGAAAGGCTTGCAACACTAACAGCACAGCTCTCAGCTCCAGAACACCGATATGCAGGTGGGCCTCTGAGGTGGACCATGTGCCTTAGACCATCTTTCCCTGGAAATGCCCCCCCACCCAATCAGGGAAGCATCCATGTTCACAATGGCTGTGGGCTGAGGGGACTGAAATGGGCGACTCCAAAGTTCTACGTCTGGCCTCATCCACCAAAGGAGGTCCTGTTTGCAGGAGTTGGTTATTCGAATCTGGTAACAGAGGGGGTGATGATTTGGGAACCATTGACAAAGAAGGAGCCATTGCAGGATCCGCATACGTAGCTTTGCTAGAGGCACTATTGGGATTGAAGCTGCCATAGAGCCTAGGGCCTGAAGAACTTCCCTTGCTGAGACTTTTGTTTGAGAGAGTATCACTCAGAGCTGAAGCCTCAATTGGTGGAGTCTGAGTTGGGAGTGATGCTAGACAGGACTAAGTATTAAACACTGCTCCAATGAACTCTATTTGTTGTGTAGGAGTAAGGTTTGATTTCTCCGAATGTATCATTATTCCCAACAATTTTTTCAGAGAGAGAGTATAATGCAGTGCTGTTACCAGAAGATGCTCAATGGGGGCGGTAAGGAGCCAGTCGTCCCGATATGGAAACACCCAGAATCCTTGTAGTCTCAAGTGAGCTGTCACCACTGCCATGCATTTTGTGAACACTCTGGGGGGGCTATAGAGAGACTGAACAGCAGGGCACGAAATTGATAATGATTGGCCCCTAGCCAGAATTGAAGCAGACTCTTGGAGCGTTTGTCCGTCTTGATGTGGTAGAACGCATCCCGGAGATATATTGAGCACATCCAATCACCTTCTCTTAAAAGGGAAGAATGGACTGAACCGTGAACATCCAGAATTTGGTTTGGGTCACAGATTTGTTTTAAGCTGCTGAGATCCAAAATGGGTCTCCAGTCCTCTGTCTTTTTTGGCACCAAAAAGAATCTTGAGTAAAATCCGGATCTGTGGTGGTCTGGTGGAACTGGTTGGATGACTCTTTTTCGAGACAGCTTTATAATCTCTGAAGCTGCTTCTTCCCTTTGACTAGGTGGAACGTCAGGCAGTTTTCTTGGAAGGTTTGGTTGACAAGAAAGGGAAATGGTGTAACCTCTGGTAATGATACTCTGCACCCAATGATCGGTGGTGATAGACTGACAGGCAGCATGGTGCAGAGAGAAATGACCCCCGACTGCTTCCAGAGGTAAGCAACTGGGCTGCTCCTCAGGAGCACTGGTAAGGCTATCCAGAGAAGGAATCCCTGGAACCTTGGTTACGAGGATGCCCCCCATGCCTCTATAGGAATGTCTTCCGGAATTGTTACCCCCCCTCTGCCCCTGCAGGTATCATCACCATGTGCGGCATGGAAAGGACCCTGAGATTTTTTGTGCCACATTTTTCCACTCCTCTGATTCCTGGAGAATGTACATTGAGGGTTGGAAAAGACAGGGTCTTTCCATCTTGCTTGCACCTGGCTAGCGTGTCCTTCACTTTGGAGCCAAAAAGGGACAAAGCTTTAATGGGAGCATTCAGAAAGGAAGACTTGAAGGGATCCGTGAGGTCACAAATGCACATCCATGCATGACGCGTCATGATAATGCCCGAAACCGCTGCTCTAGCCACCCCTTCAGTTGCATATGAAAGCAACCTCATGGATGAGTTGGATATTGATTCCAGAGTTGCGAGCTGCAAGGCCACTTTGTCACTGACCTCATCAGACAACTGTCCTGCGAGCATCCCAGAGAATTTGGAGATCAAATCCCTCTGGAGCCTCGTAAAATGTGCCAAATAATTCAGGGACCTGATAGCAAAGGTCCCTGATGCAAAAACACACTTCCCAAGTCTGTCCACCGCCCGTGACTCCCTGTTGGGTGGGTGGACAGGGACTTTCCTTAGCTAAGTTCTTTTTCGTGGCCACCGCCACCACCATAGCATTGACTGGTAAGCCTTTGGACCAATGTGGGTTCTCCTCGGGAGGGGAAAGAATTTTGTCTGGTCTCCGAGGGATCACCTCAATGGAATCAGGGTTCTTCCAAGCACGCTGCATCACAAACTGGATGAGTTCATTGGCAGGCGTGGTCACCCAAGAGGCAGAAGGCCAGGCGCGGAAAGCCTGCAGGAACACGGACTCCTCCAATGAAGGGTTGGAGGGCTTCCAATTACCTCTCTGCTTTAACACTTCCAGGATGCCTCTGAAGGAGACATAATCAGGAGGTAACCATGGGGACCCTTCATTATTATCATAGTCCATGTCTTCAGTTAAAGACTCCTCAGGCGAGTCCATGCACTTCCTATTGCCCATCATCTTTCGAGGGGGCTCCTCAGTGGGGGTTTCTGAGGAGGACTTAGAAGAGCGGGTACCCTGAACAGGGGTGTCCTGCAGCTCCGCTGCCCGGTGTCCCATGGGGGTGGTCTGTGACAGCTGTAGCTCAGGGGGTGAAAACTGGGGATCCGACATCAAAGCAGTGCTGCCAGAAGCAAGAGCCCTCTCCATCATGCGGAAGGTAGACCCACCCAAAGAGAGATGGGAGCCCAGAACCAAGAAAGACAACCTCAGGACCAGGATCACACCCCATTTGACGAACCTGCCCCCACAGGTGGAGCCTCAAGCAGGATAAGGGCGGAGGCAGCAATCCGCACTGAGGATGGAACCAAGGAGAAAGACGGCTCCGTGCCCCAGGCCGGAGCACCCATCCCCCAATCGCCAGATTGAGGAATGACCGATTCAGCAGGAACCGAAGACAAAAGGGGCAAACTCGGAGCCAGAGTGAGGTGCACTGTAGGCGCTGAAGTGATGGGTTCCAAGAAGGATGTCGGAGCAGAAGACTTAGGAACTGAAGTGGTCAAAGGAGGAGTGTAAGATGGAGTCCGTGGATAAGTCAACCCAAGTCCAGCAGGTGGATGGGTCTTAGGAAGGGTGGGTATCCCCCTGGCTAACAACAGCTGGTCCACAAGATGCACCACGTAATGTTCTGACAGGCTTCTGGTGGATCTAGTGGATTCTCTGGACGGGGAGTCAGGACGTTCAATGAAGGGGCTAGACGCTTGGCCCAGAAATGGATCTATGGAAGGGGAGCATCCGGTTCATGGTGCAAGGTCTGCCGGCACCGAAGTCTCTAGTTTCGAGACCGGAAGTAAAGGGGTCAAATCTAGCGACGCCAGTACAATGCTCGGTGCTGAAGTGGCACTCGGAGCAGAAACAGTCAGTTTCAAAATGGTAACTAACGAAGTAGTCGAAGGTGTGCCCTGAGCAGAAGTGGCCACAGGGGCCAAAGTCAAAATAGACATAGTAAGGTCTATAATCGGTGCTGGAGACAGGACCGGTGCCGAAACTGGCTCTGATATCAAAGGTATCAAGATGCTCGGAGCCGAGGAAGACGAAGTCGTAGAGGCAGATTTATGCTCCAAAGACAACTTTGGGACTGTGATTTCCCTGGCTTGCCCTGTTCACCCGATGGTGAGGAGGGAACAGAGTGGGATCTCTTTTTGTCTTTAGTAGGAGGGATTGAGACCTCCATCACAGAAATGGCCTCTGAGAAGGGAGACTTGAGTTACCCTTTCAGAATTAGTTTATTTTTGTGCTCATTAAGAGTGCGTTGACCGAAACTCTGACAAATGTTACACAGAGACTGCACCGAAAGGTGGGGCACTCCCAAACATTACACACAGTCATCATGAGAATCACTATTAGGTAACTTGCCCCAATAGTGCCTTTTTTAGGCAAGGCTCAAATGACAAATTCAGCACCATAACGGGTACAAGCAAGCAAAATCTGAGGGTAATGCTACTCATTGCTAGAAGTCTAAACCAAAATGCATTCACTCGAGGCATTCCTTAAAATGGAGAACATCGACATCTGTGCAGTGATAGAGACCTGGTTCAAGGCTCCAGAGAGCACCCCTGCATTACCAGGCTATAATTCATACCACACCTTTCAGCCACCTAACCTGGACCGAAACACTAAAGGTGGAGGCATGTTCATATTCATTAAGGATATCCACACCTCCAGGCTAGTTGCTCAGCATAATGCATCCGAGATTATCCAAGTGCAACTAACTCTGGGCAACACCGCAATCCAAATTTTAACTTGCTACAGATCCCCCACCATGCTCCAGGATTCCCACTCCTCATTTCTTGATACACTGGAAAATATTAGGGTACAACCAAACACCCTAATAATGGGTGATTTCAACAACCCCACCACTAACTGGGAAAACTACTCATCTACCAATTCTTTTGCTCAACGTTTTCTGGAATTCATAAATTCCAATGCCTTGGATCAACTTATCCACATCCCCACTAGGAGCAGCAATATGCCAGACCTGGTCATTACCAACATGGGTGACTGGTGTTCCACACCAGAGGTCAATTTCCTTGTTGGTCAGATCCGACCACAAGCTAATCACCCTAGGCATCCACATCCTGCCTCCACTCCCCATTACGGAAACCACTGTAAAACATTTCTCCAAAGCCAACTTCACGCTTCTTAAGACAGAAGTGGCAAACTTCATGACACCCATGCAGATGGACAGTAGAGGTACAACTGCTGAATCCTACACAAATGCACTTTATAAGCACTTACACGAGTGCATGGATCATGCTATCCCTAACAGAACCAAGATGCTATCCTCCAAAAAAAGAAGCCAATTTGGTGGTCCCCTGCCATAAACAAACTCTACAACAGAAGAAAGAAAGTGTTGCAAAAAAGACCAAATTCCATGACTGGAAGAACTCCCTGGTCAGCCTCAGTAAGAAGCTGAGATCCCACATAAAATCCTCCAAAGCTAGTTATGAAAACAAAATCACCACTGATTCTAAAGACAACCACAAAGAATTCTATAGCTATGTCAAGAATCTCAATGGCAACACTCAAATCTTCTCTGAGTTACTAAATATACTGAACCAACTGATATTGCCAACATCCTGGCAGATAGGTTCAGTGCTAACTTTACCCCCCCCCCCAGCCCCTAAAGGGCCCATCTGTATACCGGAAGAATGCAAAGTTCCTGTAATCACACTTGCACAGGTAAAAAACACATTTTCCAAAGCCAAGAAAACAGCATCCATGGGATCTGACAACATCCCAGGCTGCCTTCTACATGAACTACAGAATGAACTGGGACCCCACCTAAGCACCATGTTCAATCATAGCCTCACCTCAGGCTTTGTGCTTACTGAATGGCGCACAGCGACGGTTATCCCACTCCACAAAGGAAGAGCCACCACGGACCCCGGAAACTACCACCCCATTAGCCTAACTAGCCTGGTCTGCAAGGCCATGGAACGTATTATCATGGAACTTATAAACAAAGACATTGGTAATCTTCAAACTCTGGACCCCACCCAGTTCGGGTTTGTAAAAGGCAGATCATGTCTCCTAAACCTGACTGACTTCTTTGAAGCAGTCACCAAAGCCGTAGACGAGGGTAAGGTGGTTCACACAGCCTATCTAGATCTTGCCAAGGCTTTTGACACCATCCCCCACTCTGGAATTATAGATAAACCCACTATACTAGGTATAAATCCCTATGTCAGAAGGGGTTGCCAACTGGCTCACTGACAGAAACCACACTGTGAAAGTAGCAGACTCCAAATCCGACTTCAGACCAGTGACAAGTGGAGTACCACAGGGTTCAGTCCTGGTCCTCTCCTGTTTGGTATCTACTTTTCTGAAGTACAGGCTAACAAAGAAGGTCTTTGGCTAACAAAGTTTGCAGATGACTGCAAACTAGGAGCCTGAACTGAAACTCCTAATGATATGGACATCCTACAAAAGGGCCTCACTGAGACAGATGCCTGGCATCAAAGCCATGGCCTCAAGCTCAATGCCAAAAAGTGCACTGTCATTCCCTTTGTTAAAAACTCTGTACCCAGGAGCTATCACATAGTTGGTAGTCTACTTAACACTGAAAGTGTGATAACAGACCTTGGGACACAGGTGGACAGTAGTCTCTCCTTTGATAATCACATTGCCACAGTAGTCAGGAAATCGTTCTACGTGGCACACCTCATCAAAAAAGGTTTCTCATCCAGGAAAAAAAGAGGTCATTGTTCCCCTCTACTCATCACTCATTAGACCCATTATAGAGTACAATGCCCCTTTTGGTATGTATCTCACAAGACATCTACAACTGGAAAGGCCACAGAAATACCTCACAGAGAGGATTACTGGCCACAAACAGATGCCCTATGCAGACGGCCCCAAAAAATTCCAGCTTTACTCCGTCGCATATCGTCTACTCAGAGGCGATCTCTGCCTAACATACAAAGCTATGTCAAACCCAGAGCTGTTGGGACATGCTCCACTTAAAGAAATCCCAATCCCTCTGAGCTACATGCTCTAGGGACCTAAACCTTGTCACCACAATAAACAGAACATGCTGGAGGGATAGATTCCTGTCCCAGAGACTTCCCATATTCTGGAACAAACTACCTATCTATATCAAACAAAGCTCCTCATTAGCACTCTTCAAGAAAAATCTTGATGATTGGATGGGAAATAGGAAATTCACCCTGGGGATCACCTCTGTGGCTCTGCTCGACAAGGGCACAGGAAAAGAATTTTCTTGGGTGGTGAAAGCCAGGGTACCTTTTTGGCTAGGCTTGTACAGGCCCTAGGGCTGATAGCCTAGTACCTACCTATGAACATGAAGCACAATGCTTAAAACCTGAAGTACCCTTCTTATCCAACATATTGACAGAAAGACACCACAGACATATAATTCAACTAGAACAAAGTCAAACATTGTTCAAGAAGTCACAAATATAACAATACAGTGATATGTACAGAAAAAGAAACCACCTTACTAAAAACCAAAACTAACAGGCTAAATAAGAAAGATAATACCAGCTATGGTATTGAAGGAATACCACAAGGGTAAGGGAGGAAAGGTCGCACCAACAATAGTACTTGAAAGTTTACCAATGGTAACAATGGGTAGAGCAGAGAGGAAAAAAACAAAGTTAAACAGAAGAAAACACACTAGAAATACTATTCACTCAATAAAATATGGAGATATGAAAACTTTTCCACACAAATATCAAATAAAGTTCTACTTAGCTGAGAGTTCGGCTGAAACGCAGCTTTACAGCTACTCGGCAAACAAAATCTGAGGTAACAGGGAGAAGGGAAGAAGGGCATTCTGGGTAGAGACTTAGCTCAAAAGATTTTTGGTTGGCGCGAGCTTGGTAAAGAGGCTGACTCATTTCCAAGGTCTTGGAACCGAACCCCATCAGTGATGAATGGAAAGAAGATTAACAACATCAGATCATCAACTTTTAGCCCTAAGAAAACTTGCACTGGTTATCTTTGAATAAAACTAAACTGCACACTGTTCCATTAACTACATTAAAGTATTAAGACTGATAGGTAGGTTGTTACCTCTTATTCAATTCCCATAATTTCAAACTTGAACTGCTTGCCATTTACCTTTAAATTTTCCATTTCCCTCAGCAAAGAATACTCAGAATTCTCAAGATTAACTGCTTGCACCTGCAGACAGCTTGCCTCCATGGAAATGTAACTCAGCAAGGAGTCTTTGTAAATTTCACACAAAAGAATACAAAGCTGCCCTCAGCTGCAGACATCTTAACTCCACTGAGCATTTGCCAGTGGAAAACAAACAAGCTATCATCTTTGTAAGAAGCATTGGATTTTCAAGGCTTTTATCAGTTTGTCTTATTTGCAAAGCCTACATGATTACAAAAGCACATGTTTACAGCCAGGGTTGCCAGATTTCTGACTGGCCAGGTAGGGACTAAAAAAAAAAAATCAATCAAAAATAAATAAACACAGACCTACTTCTGTTTAATGCGAAACATCGCAGTTCCGCATTACACAGAAGTAGCTCTGTTTTGCGATGTTTTGATTGGCCCGTATACCAGTATACGGGCCAATCAAAAATCGCTAAACCATGAGATACTTCTGTTTAATGCGGAACATCGCAGTTCCGCATTACACAGAAGTAGCTCTGTTTTGCAATGTTTTGATTGGCCCGTATACTGGCATATGGGCCAATCAAAAATTGCTAAACACGGAGCTTTGTTTAATGCGGAACTTCCGCATTAAACACAAGAAGCTCCGTGTTTAGCGATTTTTGATTGGCCTGTATGCTGGTATACGGGTCAATCAAAAAAAAAAAAAAAACAAAGCGGAAGCTGCCCGGGATTTAAACCGGCAGGGTGGGACTCAGGATCAGGCTGCTGATCTTGGGACAGTCCCGCCCAACTAGGGATGTTTGGCAACCCTGTTTACAGCTTAAGCCAAAGGCAGTAATCTAGACAATCACCCTTGTAAAATAAAGAGGGAAAATATCCTAATTCTACATATAATACAATCAGTGCACTTTTACACCCCATGACCACCCCAGTAGCCCAAGATCACAGCATGCTAACTTTAAACTTACTTTTCTTCAGCCTTTTTTTCTCCTGATATACTGTAATACCATTATTTCTTACAACTAAAAAGTACTTGTTTACTTTAATATCTTTAACATATACAACAGTCACTGAAAAGGCTTCCCTCATGTTTAAAATACCCGACTACACAAAACTGTTTTACAGTATACAAAATGCAGTTTTTATCATTAAATGTTTTATACAAGTACTAATAAGAACAAAAATTGTTTTACTTATAGTTTGTTTACCCCCTTCTAGTGCCCTTCTAAACATTAATGATATAAAGCTGGATATATGTTTTACAATCCACTCAAGCTTAACAAAGTCAACAAAAGTCCAAAAGTTTTCAGCCACCTTTTCTTGCAAAACTATATTTCACAACTGTGATAAGATGCTTTAGTAGTTTTCTATTTATTCACTGATTTCAGAGTTGCTGGTCTTCTTTTGTTCATCTCCATCTCCCAACACCAGAGTCTGGTTCAAGACCAAGGTACTGCTGATTCTTCTAGTCAACTCCTGTTTTTTTTTCTATCTCTCAAACATTTTCCTTTGGAATATCAGAAAAGGTTCCACTGGCAAAGTCTCTCTATAAACTTACCATCAGAAGAATGAGATGCAGAGACCCCTTCTGCTTCCTGGCTCACATTTTGTTGAATAAACTTTTTTACTTCCTCCTTAGGCATTTCTGCATCAAAAAATATCTTATTATCCAGGAAAAAAAAAACACTTTGAAGACGTCTGGATACAGCAGCTTGAATATCACTCCGACCTCTCAATATTCCCTGATTGCTGGGTTAAATTTGTTTCTCTTCTGCCTGCTATAATCATTTTATATAAACACCTTACTATCTTCAAATTTTAATACTATGCCCTTCTGACACAATTTTGTCAAGATCAACTCTTTCTGCTGGTATGATTGCATCTTTACTAATATAGGTCTTGGATGCTTTCTCATGGCCAGGATTGGAGCATACACTCAATGTGCCCTTTCAATTAACAAAGTCTGCTGTGGAGCAGCAGTCTAGTTGCTTATTTGTGCTTTCATAACATTAATATAGTCTGTTTCTTCCACTCTCTCTGGTATGGCAGAAAATCTCAGGTTTTCTCTGCATAGTCCGTCTTTTTACTGTACAATTTTTTTTAAAACAGTTCTTGAGAACCTCATATTCAGGCATCTTTTTCTTCATATCAACCTGTGATGTTTTACAGTTTTATCAGTTAATCTGAGTGGCTACTTAAAGCTTCTATTTTCCAGCCATTTGTTGTTTGAATTGATATATTCCTCCAATGTTTCATTTATTTTAATCACCTCTGAGTACATCTGATTTATTTTTCTTCTAAATTACTGGAAGACATCTCTTGAACCAAATTTGAAGCTTGAAATGCTTTTTGATGAACAGCTGAAGAATCCTTTCCAAACAGTGTTTTCTCTTCAACTTTTCTGGTTGATTTTTTTTCAGGTTTTTCAAATTTATTCTTTGCTGCATCCAGGCAGTGCAATTACTAGCCAGTAACTGAAATTTATTAAAACATTTACAATACTCCTTTTTCTCAGTTTCTGTTTTCACACTGAGAGAGATGAAGCTATGTAGTTGATCGATGTGAAGCCATTTTGGAAGTCCTAATGTTTGTGGCTTTAGTCTTGCAAGCTAAGAAGATGGACCCCCATTCTCTGGCTTTCTCTTGTACAATATTCACAGAATGCATCTCTACACTACTTTGCAAGCATTTTGTCTCCAGACTTCCAAGATGGCTGCACATTGAATAACAGCTTAAATCTAGCTCTCCAAGTGTGAAAGCAGAAACTCAGAAGAGAAAGCCAGTTAACTTACATTTCTGGGTAAATTTTAGTAAATGGCTAGTAGGTGTACTGCCTGGATGCCAGGAAAAAAGAAATGTATTGGGCCTGAAAGAAAATCAGCTAAAAAAAAGGTGAGGAAAAATCATTGACTGGGAAGAGTACAGCAGCTGTTCAGCAAAAAGCAGTGTAAGCTCCAGACATGACATTCATTACTTTCAGTAACCTAGAGGAAAATAAATGACAATTGCACACAGACCTGATTAAAATAAATGAAACACTGATGGAGTATATTAATTCAAAAAAAAAAGGTTGGAAAAAACGTGAGCAACTTTAAACAGCTATTCAGATGAGGTGATAAAACTGCAAAAATCAGAGGTTGGAATGAAGAAAAGGCTTGTGATTATTAGATTGCTCAAGAAGAGATGTTTCAAAAAATAATAGAATTAGAGAACAGAGAACATAGGAAAAATCTGATATTTTCTGCTGTACCAAAGAAATTGAAAGGAACAGACTGTATTAATTTTATGAAAGCACAAATAAGCAACTGGACGGGTACTCCACAGCAGGATATGTTAACTGAAAGTGCACACCTTGTGTAGGTTCCAAACCTGGCTATGAGAAAACAACCAAGACACCTTTAAGTAATACCACAACTTTTTTTACAATTGGAAGCCAACAGTTCAATAAGCAAATACATTCCTTGGATGTTATACTTGAAATGGACACTGATAGCATCATTACCATGTATACATATAAGAAGAAATGTTGGAGAAATCACTTGTTAAATCAATCTAGTATACATACTAGACACATCTACCTACAATGATGAAGGAGCAACTATTGAGAATCTCTAGACTTTGCACCAAAGAGCAACATTATGATCCAGAGCTAGAATGACAAAAGAATAGGATTTAAACAAAGAGGTCACAAAGATGTGGAGGTACATAACAAAATCATAGAGAATATATTGGTTCACAATACTAGAGAACAATCTTATTTTATGGACAATAATACACAAGAGATACCTGAAGAAATAAGAAGAAACGTGGATCAAGATAGAATGAGGTGTTCATTAGCTTACAGCAGTGACATAAAACATATATGCCAAGTTATTAGGAATAATTGGAACATTCTTTTGGCAGATGGCGGCATTGAGCACATCATTGCGAAAAAAAAAACATTTCTGTTACAAGACTAAAAAGAACCTGAAAAGGCTACTTTGTCATAACAAAACTGGGACAAGACCTGTTATAATTGGCACATGAAATGGTACATTTTCTTGCAGAAAATGTAAAGCCTGTGCATACATAGACTCTAGAAACTATTTCACACATCTGATTACAGGGCGTAATTACACACTAAATAAGTATGCTGATTGCAACACAGGAATGTTATTTATGTTGTTCAATGTCGACTATGCCCAAGCTTTTATGTTGAGAAAACCAATAGATGTCTTAAAGAAAGGATCTTACATCACTTGCAAGGCATACGATTGCATAATAATAATAAAGCAACATATTTCTGCCTATCCTGGGCATAAATTCTGTTTTTTGGTACTGGAAGTTGTGAATGAGAACCAAAGAGGAGGAGACTTGGTGAATAGGACTGAAACTGCTGAATTAAAATAAATCACAGATCTACAAGCTGACAAATCTCCAGGGATGAATGGGATGGTTCCCTTAAAGTCTATATTGAAAGGGTGGAGACGTACGAGATGAATTCTGAGATGATTGCTCCTTTTACCAACAACTGACTTATTTAAATATTAGTTTTTGAGTTTATGGTAGATCTGATGAAGGCTTCTGCTTATAGCACTTATCTTTCAGCTCCATGACACTGATTTTAAAATGTATTTTGTGTTTATTAAAGTTTATATTGGTTTAATCTGCCGTTACCTGCCTTCTCCATGTTTGCTGCTCTTAGTTTCATCTCTCTGACTTATATTTCTGAGTAAATTTCAGTAACTGGCTAGTAGGTGCACTGCATGGATGCCAAAAAAAAAAAGAAATACAGAGGGCCTGAAAGAAAATCAGCTACAAAAGGTGAGGGAAAAAAAATCACTGACTGGGAAGAGTACTGCAGCTATTCAGCAAAAAGCAGTGTAAGCTCCAGACATGACTCCCAGTAACCTAGAGGAAAATATACAATTGCACACAGATCTGATTAAAATAAACGAAACACTGATACAGTATAACAACTCAAATAGAAAAGGTTGGAAAAATGGAAGTAGCTTTAAACAGATATTCAGATGAGGTGATAAAACTGCAAAAATCAGAGGTCAAACGAAGAAAACATTGGTGATTATGAGACTGCTCAAGAAGAGATATTTGAAAAAATAATAGCATTACAGGACAGGGTACGCACGAAGAATCTGAGATTTGTTGGAAGGAACAGACTGTAGTAATTTTATGAAAACACAAATAAGCAACTGGACTGGTACTCCACAGCAGGAGTTGTTAATTGAAAGGGCACATCTTGTGTAGACTCTAAACCTGGCTATGAGAAAGCAACCAAGATCATTACTAGTAAAGATGCAATCCTACCAGCAGGAGTTGATTCTGCCAAAAGTGTGTCAATAGAACAAAGAACTAAAAGTGTGAGACAGCAGAGTGTTGTAGAGAATCATTACTCACTGTACACCAGGCAGAACAGGAGTACATTTATTCCACTATTGACGGAATGTTGAGAAGCACGCATCAGATTCAAACTGCTATAGCCAGCTATCTTCAAAATATTCTTTCTTGCAGGGACAAAATCATTTTTGATGGAGTACATGCTAAGGATGAAATACAAATGTTTGTCCAACAAAAAGTGTGTTGTGAAACAGAAGGAGATTCTGCTTCTTGTTCTTCTGGTTATAAAGACCATAGAGAGACTATGCCAGTGAAACCTTTTCCAATGTTTCAATGTAAAATGCTTGAGAGAAGGAAAAAAGCACAAACATTGACTACAAGAATCGAGAGTACATTGGAAATGAAGCAGAGACAGGATTTGGGAGATGGGGATGAACAGGAATAAAGCCACTAACTTGGAAATTGACAAATGTGGAATTACAAAGTAATAATTATATTTGTGAAATATGACAGAACAAGAAAATCTGGAAATATTGGCCTTTTTTGACTTTGTTAAACTTGTAGGGGACTCAAACATATGCCCTACTTCATGTCATTAATGCTCAGAAAAATGCCTAGGTGAGGGGAAAAGGAGGGAGAAAGTTAACTGTAAGTAAAACAAAACGTTTTTCTTAATAGTAATATTTTATAGTGCATGATTTTCTTTACATGCTATAAAATAAAGTTTTCTCAGTTTCTTTTAAGAGTAATGAGGATAGTAATGTAAACAGGTACTCCTGTTTTCATTCTCCCTTCTTTCTCGTTGTTCAGTTTTAAGAAATGTAGGCACTGCAATATAAAAAAAGAAGAAAACTCTGGTCAAAAGAGCATGTTAAAAGAAAAATCGATGTACTTTTTCTCATTCTTACATAGGGGAATGACTGGATTAAGGCAATTAGCTTGATCTAGTAACAAGTTTTAGGAGAAACCGAGTAAATGAAAAAGAACATAGAATATTATAAATCTTTTTTTCTAGCAAATAAATGTATTCTTAGCAGTAACTCTGTATCTTGTCCTCATGTCTCCATGGAGACAATCTGATGGGGTCGGGAGGGTGGCCTAATGGTTAAGGTGTTTGCCTTACAAACACAATGTACAGTATACGAGTCTCACAAGGAATAATTGGCTAGGCTTACAATGGCAGCTAACCTAGTACTAACCTATGAACCTATAAAGAGAAATGGATAGGAGATAATGTTTTCTGAAAGCATTAAAGTGTTTCCCAACTGGGAAAGCTATAAAGATAAGACATAACAAGACAGCACTTAGTAGAAGCACCAGATGTACCATGCATCTTAGCATGGATAAGCTTAAGCACCGGATGTACCATGCATCTTAGCATGGATAAACTTTTTAGGTTAACCCAAGTTTGTGAGTGTGGCTGTCAGTTTGAGACACTTGTCCCTATTAGAAGGTAAAGCTTAAATATTTCAAGATGGACATAGTTTTATGTGTTACTATTAAGTTAACATGTTGTATTGGGGGTATGTTTGTTTTGTTTGTTTGAGGGCTTTCAACAAAACAAAAAGTTTTGTAAGATATGACATAGGCTGAAATGGATATGACAAGAAACAACTGTATAAAACATCAACCTGCCAAACAGTGTATGAATGTAACCTAAAAGCTGGAGCTAGACACTTAACAAAAAAGCTGTTACACACAGAATGTGCAAATAATAACTTTTTAACACATTGATGCTTTCTGTAATGTCTTTACATGTCAATGGTCTCACAGATAAATACAAAAAAAAAATAGTGAGCTATAATAAAAATGGCAAATAAGTATGCTGTAGGAGACACCCTTGGAAGAAATGAACATGTGAATTTGATAAAGAAAGATTTCCAGGATGGTTATTCAGGGGAATACTTGGGACAAAGGAAAAGAGGAGTACTTAAATTAATTGGAAGAGGAGCTCCAATACTGATAAAAGAGGATAAAAAAGATAATAATGGTAGATTTGTAGTACTAACTGGCTACTGGCAAGGAAGGAATATTATACTGGCATGTATTTATATTCCACCTAAAACTGCTATAATCGAGCTTATGAAAATTCTGGGAGAAATAATCTGCTTTCAGCAAAGACTAATACTTATAGATGGGAATTGGAATTTGATTTGTAGCAGTGAAGATGAGCCTGGGGGGCCCAGAAGGGAAAATATAACAAAGGATGGTAGATTGTTGAAGAAATTTATGAAAATATTTGGCATGGAAGATGTGAAGTCAGTACTAGGAGTTCAGAATGAATTTACATATTATTCCCAAAGATATAAAAACTGGGCTAGGCTATACAGAATTTACATTTCACAGGAACATGTGCATTTAAATGAAAGTCTTGATACATACCCAATAACTATGATCAGGTGCCAATAATACTTAAAATAAAAACACAAGGCAATTTATTGGCATTTGATTACCGGGAAAGTCCACTGGGCTGAAGAGCCCTATTTTCAGTGAAGGCCCGGGGAGAAAAGCTCGAAGTACATAATACATAATACAACTTAAACAATTTAAATTTAAGTGAAACAAATAGGTAAGCATCACAATTCCCATACTTGTAACAATTAAAATTGAAAAAAAATACACATATATAAATAACTTTACAATACTGACAGGATCATTCATAAGAAAACATGATTATAAGCAGTTATCATGATCACTTTTGACAAAGAGTCTAAGTAACAGAATGGAGGAAGGAGTTGCAAAAAAGGAGTCAATGAACTAGAAGAGGTAATGCCTTGAAGGAAGGGGATGTGGAACAGTTACAGCTTCAAATGGAAGATAGGCAGTTGTGTAAACAAAGTTTGAAAGTAGCAATATTTGGGCTAGATCAGAGAGTTATAGGGACAGAGTTCCACTTTTTGGCAATAGTATAGGAGTTGGCCAGCTGGAAGTCTTGGTTTATAAATATGTAACTGATGCTGATTTTCAGACCTACGTGATCTTTTGTGTAGGTAGTAGATAAAAAGAGAGGAAAGGACAGGACATGGTGAAGGTTTGTATATAATTTTGTGTGCTGTTGTTAGTTGAATGTAGGAGAGATAGTGTGGTAGTTCTAACCAGTTTAGAGAATGTAAAGCTGCACAGTGGTGGGTGGAATAGGAGGTGTTTGTTGTGAATCGGGCAATTTTATTGTAGCAACTTTCTAGTTTGGATTTTAGGTTAGAGGGTAGGTTTGTGAGTAGTGAAACCCCATAGGTAAGAGACAGTAGAAGATACATGAGGGCTAGGGTCGTTTTTTGTAGTAGGGATGAGAAAGTATTTGTGCCTGTATAGTAAAGCCCAATTTTTGATGAGGTTTCTTTATGCTGTGTTGGACATGAAGATCGAATTGGAGGTGATCATGTATTATAACACCTAGTAGCTTAGTATGGGAGACTATTTCAATTGGTGTTCTGTTGTAGTACAGTATAGTAAATAGGTCTTTGTTTAGTGGGATACGACTTGGGGAAAAAATTAGTAGCTTGGTTTTGTTAGGATTGAAAAGCAACTCATTTTTGTAAGCCAGTTTTCAATGGAAGAGAAAAAGAAGTTATGTACTCACCATAACATTCCATGTGAGTTGTTCATCTCGCCTTCATTCTTACTGATGGGTTCAGAGCCGATCTTCGGCTCCGACTCGGCCAACTGCAAAAGCTTGAAGTCTTCAACCAGCTCGAGGCCAAATCCCTATCCCATGATGCACCCTGATCTTCCCTCAGATCTTGTTTGCTGCCAACTGACTACATAGTAGTATTAATGTGCCACTTAGAGAGCTGGATAAGAGACAATGCACCATATAAGAAAGGTGATGGACCTCAAGTAGACTGGATGGGGGTTGGAGGGTGGGACGTAAGAATGAAGGCGAGATGAACAACTCACATGGAATGTTATGGTGAGTACATAACTTCTTTATGTGAAGTTGTTCTATCTCGCCGTTCATTCTTATGGATGGGTAGCGTCCCAAGCACCATCTTTCTTGGGTGGCTCATGGAAGAATATTCCTCAAAACTGTGGAACCAAAGGAGGTCCTGTCCCTGGAGGCCTTGTCTACTTTGTAATGAGCGATAAAGGTATGAGGTCTTGACCAGGTAGCTGCTGCACAAACAGAATCCAATGGTAACCTTGCAAAAAACTTAATGAGGTTGAAACAGCTCTAGTAGAGTGGGCCTTTATTTTCTGTTGTAAGGGAGCATTCTCTGAAATATTAAGGAAGGCAATGCAATCTGATAGCCATCGTGACAAGGTTACTTTTGTCACTGGGGCACCCTTTTTTGACTCTGAAAAGGAAACAGAGCTGATCCATTGATCTGAATTGTTTCGTTCTATCTAGATAAAATCGGAGTTGTCTATGAACATCAAGTTTGTGCAGCATGTGTTCCATCCTATTTGTGTATTGAGGAAAGAAAACAGGCAACTCAATGGACTGGTTAAGATTGGTCTCTGAACAAACTTTTGTTAAAAAGGATGGATTAGTTCTAAGTGAAACTCTGTCATTATGGAAAATCAGATACGGAGGTTTGATGGTCAAGGCCTGCAACTCAGAAATTCTCTGAGCAGAAGTAATGGCTGTCAAAAATATAGTCTTTCATAAAAATAATTTCAAAGTATAGGATGAGGCTGGTTCGAAAGGAGGTAATATGATTCTGGAGAAAACAAAATTTAGATTTCATGGCATGGCTGCTGCTCGGATTGGTGGCCTCAAATGAATTTTACCTTTAAGAAAGGCTTTAGTGAGTTGATTTGACATGACACTGGAGCCTTGGAAGCCAAGATGAATGTTTGAGATTGCTGCTAATTGAACTCTGATGGTAGCTGTAGCAGCTCCTTCATTGGAAAGTTTAGTTAGAAATTCCAATATAGATGGGCTTCAGAGCTAGATGAGGACCAACATCATTCTGGGATGCCTATAAAGAAAATCTCTTCCATTTGTTAAGATATAACTTTCTGGTGAATGATTTATGAGAAGATGTTATACTATGTTGGGCCTCATCTGAGAGATTGTAAATCCTGGCTGTTGTGGGAATTGGAGAAGCCAAGCTGTCAGTTTGAGGGAATGAAGAGAAGGATGAAGAGCCCCTGATGAATGGGTCAACAGATCCGGAACTGGGTCCAGAAGCAAGGGTTCTTCCAAGAGATGAGGCTGGAGGAAGGAAAACCAAATTTGCCGAGGCCAGTAAGGGTCTATTAAGATCATGGTCCCTTCCCAGAAATTTTGCTTTCTGTAATACTTTGGGAATCAAAGGGAAGGGAGGAAAGGCATAAAGAAGATCCGGGGGCCAATTGTGCACCAGTGCATCCCTTGGGGCATCCCCCGGTGGAGGAATCAGGGCAAATTAGCTGCTGCATTTCATGTTTGTTGGGGTTGCAAAGAGATTGCAGCAAGGCTGGCCCCAACTGCAGAATATCCGTTCCGCTACTTGCTTCTTTAGGGACCACTCATGAGGCAGTAGAATTGCCCTGCTTAGCTTGTCTGCTATCACAATGGATTTCCCCGGGATATGCGTTGCTATCAGAAAGTGCTAGCTGGAGATTGCCCACTGCCATATTCTCATGGCCTCTCGATACAGGGGGTAAGATTTGGTTCCTCTTTGTTTGTTTATGTACCGGACTACTGACATGTTGTCTGTCTGAATTGCAATTGTTCCCAGAGGTAGAGAGTCTTGAAAAGATTGCAACGCTAGAAGTATCGCTCTCATCTCCAGAATATTTATATGCAGATGAGCCTTATGTTTCTTTCACGTGCCTTGGACTGTTCTTCCCTGATAATGCTCCCCCACCCTTATCAAGGAAGTGTCCGTGGTCACCGTGGTTATGGGATTGAGTAGAACGAATGGACGGCCCCGAGTTACATGTTGAGATGTCAGCCACCATTGAAGGTCTTTCTTGCACTTATTCATTATGATAATTTGGTGTGACATTGGAAGTTCCTGAAAGGACCATTGAGAGAATAGGAGCCATTGCAGAACTCGCATGTGCATTCAAACGAGGGGAATGGCAATGATTGCTGCCACCATCGGTCCTAGCAATTTGAGTACCATTGAGACTGGGGCTTTTTTCCTTGGAAGCAGGTCTAATATTTGTTTTCACAAGAGACAAATTCTTTCTGGAGGCAGACTTAATGTCACTGAAACTGTGTTTAGTTCTGCTCCTATAAAGACGGTCTGTTGAGATGGCGATAAGGCAGATTTTTCTGAGTTGATGGTAATCCCCAATTGATTGCAGAGATTTAAGGTTGTGTTCCTCGCCTGAATAAGTTGATGCTTGTTGGTGTCAGTGAGGAGCAGTCGTCTAGATATGGAAACACCTGGAATCCCAACCGTCTCAGGTGAGCGGTGACTACTGCCATACATTTGGTGAACACTCTGGGGGCTGTAGTGAGACCAAAGGGCAGAGCGCAAAATTGATAATGGCTGGCTCCCAGCCGGAAGTGTAGATGATCCCTGGATGGTCTGTCCATCTTTATGTGGTAGTACACATCCTGAAGATCTATAGAAAACATCCAATTGTCTTTCCCCAGAAAGGGAAGCATTGACTGAAGCGTGACCATCCTGAACTTAGTCTTTTATACTGACTTGTTTAGTCTGCTTATGTCCAGAATAGGTCTCCAGTCCCCTGTTTTCTTTGGAACTAAAAAGAACTTTGAGTAAGTTCCAGACCCTCTCTGGTCTGCTGGGACTGGCTGGATAACTCTTTTGTCCAGCAACCTTTGTACCTCTAAAGCTGCTTGGCCCCTGTGGCTGGGTGGAACATCTGGGATTTTCTTTACTAGAGGGGGTGGAGTGGCAAAGGGAATTGAGTATCCTCTGGATATTATGCTTTGTACCAAACTGTCTTTTGTTACTTTCAGCCAGGTGCCTAGGTACAAAGATAGGTGGCCCCTGACTGCCTCCAGAGATGAACAGTAGGGCCTCCTTTCAGGAGCGCTGGTAGGGCTTGCTAAAGAACCAATATCTGTCTCCCTGGTTCTGCGGACCCCCTCTGCCGCATAGGCGACATCTTCCATTATTAACCCCTCCTCTGCCTCTAGAGGGGGTTTCACCACGAGTGTTCTGGAAAGATCCTTGAGATTTATGGAACCATATCTTTCCACCTCCCCTCTCTTTGGGGTAAGGTCTATTCAGGGTAGAAAAATGTACTCAGATGGCAGACAAGGTCTTTCCGTCTTTTTCACTCCTGGTAAATGTTTCCTTTACCTTGGGTCCGAAAAGGGATGAACTGTCAAAGGGGATGTTAATGAAGGAAGACTTAAAGGGTACCACACAGGAACATAAGTGCATCCAGGAATGTCTCCTGAGAGCGATTCCTGTACCCGCTGCTCTGCTCGTACCATCATATGACAATAGACGCATGGATGAGTTCACTATTGAATTAAGAGTGGAGAGCTGGGAAGTTACCTTGTTGAAACCCCCACAGCTACTGAACCCTGCAGGTGAGATCCCTTTGTAATCTAGTAAAACGTGTGAGGTAGTACAGCGATCAAAAGACGAAAGCCACTGAACGAAACATACGCTTCCTGTATCTGTCCATATTAGGAGGATGAACAGATGAAGAAGTCTCTGATAATTCCTTCTTGGTGGCTGCTGCCACCACCATAGCATCAACAGGTACTCTTTTAGTAAGGTAATGTCTATCTTGAGGGCTAGTTATAAATTTGTTAGGCCTCCTGGGTACAGGCTCTGTGGTGTCTGGGGATTCCCATGCCCTTCGAGTGAGTAATTCAAGCAACTCATCAAAGGGTGGAGACACCCAAGAGGTGGAGGGTTGAGACCCAAAAGCCTTCAGGACTGACTCATCATCAGAAGGGTTAAGGGATTTCCAGCCATCCCTCTGTTTAAGAATTTCTAAGATATCTGCAAAGGAGATGTCTTCTGAGGGGGACCGTGGGGACCCTTTTGACTCATCCAAGTCAGTATCCGAAGTGACTGACTCCTGCAGGGAGTCCAGATGCTTCCTCTTGCAGAGTCTCTTCCTAGACACTTCTTCAGTGGGAGTTTCTGGAAAGGTCTCTGAAGAACGTGGCTCACCCAATGGGGAATCCTGAGGCTCAGGATCTCTACGCTTCAATGGAGCATGTGAAGAAGAGGCAGACAGTGCTTTCAGGGAGGAAGCTGCTTGAACTGATAGAGTGGTCATCGAGGCATGAAAGCCCTCCTCATAGCCTCAAAAGCCCCTCGGTCCCAACGAGAGGAATCCCTCGGATCCAAAGATTTGATGGAAGCCATCTGCGCCAGTAAGGAGGGCTCCGAGCCAGAGGTCAGGGCCAAACTCACTCGAGCCGAAACCCCAAGAGTTAAAGTTGGCACCGACAAGTTGGTCTTATTATCCTCCCCGGACCCAACCGGTGAGTGTCGGCCCCGAGATCCTTCGGTCGGCGTCGACGACATCAGGGCAGCTGGGGCCAAAAAACCTAGAGTAGGTGTAGGACCCAAGGGGTCCACAATCATCAGTTCCACGCTCTCCGGCTCCGAAACTTCCATGCAGATCGGAGGAGGAAAAGAAGATGTTGGAGGAACTAAGGTCGGCTCCATACCTCTCAACCTCAGAGTAAGAAATCTAGACAAAGCCATGAAAAAAGTGGTACAAATAGGGACAACTGTTAAATATTGCTCTTACAAATGTAGAAAGTTGATAGAATAACAGGTTTTGCATTATAATGAATGTTCTGAATGGTATGAAGTCTAAAACTCAAATGTCTGTCATTATTTTCTAATTTCAGTCTTTAATGATTTGCCACTAATTTGCCAGAAAGCCACAATTTTATGAAAAACGGACCAAAAATATAAGGCAAACAACTGGACATTCTGCGAAAATCTGTGCAGTTGAGAGGTATGGGACTCAGCTCCGAAGCCCCCGGGGTTGGTGCCGATAAATTTTTGCCAGCGCCGGTATCTGTAGAAGCTTCTTCACCACGTGGTCCATATCCAAATCAGACAGTCTACTTGAGGCCCGTGAAGAATGTGACGAAGCCACTGATTGTAATATGGGAGACTTTAAAGTAGGAGATACCGGCACCAAGGTCAGGGACCGGCTCCTAACCATAATGCCAGTCGGTTCTGAACGCTGTGGAACTGATGTCGAAGTTTTACTAGAAGCTGATTTCGAAGTTCATGGACATTTTGTCGGTTCCGAAGTCTTTTTGGAGTGCTTGTCTGACTTATACAGCGACTCTTGGAAAGAGGATTTCAGCAGACCCTTATCCATGAGTTTTCTTTTTCTCTCATGCAACACTCTAGAGCTAAAGGACTGGCATATAGCTCAGCTTTCCTGCAGGTGTATGTCACCCAAACAGTACACACATTCAGTATGTCCATCAGTTACAGACATCTTTTGCCCACATCTTGGGCATTTTCTGAAGCCAGACCGAGACATATTTTCAAAGGTACAAAGGCAAATGCTAACTATAGTAAATCACAGCAACAATGCCCTATAAAAAAGAGGGCTCTAACAGTAATATGCACACAAACAAACTAGTAAAGCCTTGAGAAAAGAAGGCTCTGAGAAAATTAGCTATTAATGTAAATATTTATCTCCCCTGTATAAAAAGAAGGGCTGTAATTTAACAAATAACACACACACACACAATGTAATGCTATAGATAAGACAAGAAAGCCCTTAAAACACAACCACTAACATCTAATTATAATATTAGTAAAGATAACTATGTGCCCTGTGAAAAAGAATGGCTATAATCTAATACAAACACTCTCTCAATATGATATTCAAGATAAAGAGAAAAAAAGCCTAAAAACACGGCCACTAATTTCTCAGTAATTAAACTAGTTGAGCTAGAGATAGGGAGAAAAGGCCTAAAAAATGGCTCTAATAACTAACTATATTATCTAAATAATTTAAGTATAGACTAAACACTCTAACTATCTATCTAAATGACTAAATAACCAACTAAGCTATTTTAACAGCTATTTTTTGAGAAAAGAATAAAGTTATTCACTGGCCAGAGCTGGTGAACGTCCGATCAAGTTGCAGCGGCAAACAAGATCTGAGGGAAGATCAGGGTGCATCATGGGATAGGGAGTTGGCCTCGAGCTGGATGAAGACCTCGAGCTTTTGCAGTTGGCCGAGTCGGAGCCGAGGACTGGCTCTGAACCCATCAGTAAGAATGAATGGCGATGTAGAACAACTTCACATTGTTAGTTGAGTAATGTTTTAGAGCTTGGGAATGGAATCAGCAGAGCAAATTATTGTAGAATCATCAGCATACTGAATAAGAGAACCATGAGTAAGAGATAAGTGGAGCCTATTAATGAAGATGCTGAAAAGGTGGGGCCCCAATATGGAACCTTGGGGTACCCATGTGGGGTTAGGGAGAGAGGGAGGAATTCCATTTAACAGCTTGCTGTCTATTTGTTAAATAGTTTGAAAGCCAATTAAGTGATGGGGGGCAGTCCAGTTAGAGAGAGTTGGCTCAGAAGAAGGGGGTGAGGCATGGTATCAAAGGCTTTGGGAAAGGTCCAGGAAGATGGATGAGACAAATTTACCAGAGTCCCTAGATTTATTGATTGCATCCATGAAGGAGATGATGGCAGTCATCATGCTGTGACTTGGCCTGAACCCATGTTGAATAGAAGATAGACTTTGATTTGGATGGCAGTTGGAGAGATTTGTGGGGTCGCCGCCTTTATGGAATGGTAGAATAAATTCCAGTTTCTATGTCTTTGGAACCCCGGATTTGAGTATGGCTCTGTTTATAAGAGAGATAATTGGGCAGGCAATTGCCTCGGCAGCAAGTTTTAATCTGTAGGGAGATCGTTTGCTGCATTAGAGCTTGGTTTAAGTTTGAGTAGTAGGCATTTTATGGTTGCAGTGCAGATAGGCTTTAATGAGAAGGAGGTTGTGGAGGATTTGTAGATATCAGTGGAATCTTGGTAGGATGGAGAAGGGGGTGTGTGTGGGATGGCAGGGAAGGATCTGAATAACTGTTGTCAGAGAAGTCTGAATTAGTATAGGGCTGGGTAAAGTTAGATATAATGCTAGACATAGTGTTAATAAAATGGTTGTTGAAGAGAGTGGCAACATCTGAATTATTTTTGTTAGGAAATGGAGTGGGTTTGGCCTTAGTACCTGGGTTTAGGAGTGATGAGATGCCTGGCCAGAATTTTTTAGGATTGTTTTTGTTGTTGAACTGGAACTTTAGGTAGCAGTCTTTTTTGTCTTTGTTAATTTGTTTTTTTTGCATGGTTACAGAGTTGCTTGTAATGTTGTAGGGTGGCAGGAGTTTTGTGTTTCTGACAGAGTTTCCATGCTTTATCTCTGTTTTGCATTAGTTGTTTTGTTGACCTTGTGAACCGGGGGGCTGAATTAAATTTTACTCTTTTCATGTGGGGAGGTCAAGTTTATTTAAGGTATCAAGGAATAAGTTGTTGAAGCAGCTGACAGCTTCGTGTAGGTGGATGTTCTTTCAAATTTTCCAATTTATGTGTTTTAGTAGGTCGATGAACAGTTGGGGGTCAAAGTTGGATAGGTTCCTTGAGTGTTTGTACTGGTGTTCTTTTTGAATGGATGGGGAAGTTCTGAGGATGAAAGCAGGAGATGATTACTTAGAGTATTTGGGATTGTGACTACTGAGGAGATTTTGTTTGGGTCAGTGACCAGTATCCAATCTAGGACAGAGCCATCAGAGTGGGATTTGTTAAATCTAGTAGGTGATGTAATTAGTTGGGTAAAATAAAATATATTTATATTAGAAGAGGGATGTTTTGAGAGGATGTTGACCCAATTCATATTTACGTCTCCTAGAATAATAATTTTGTTTTTGATAGTACTAGAGATCCAGGCAAGGATGCCTTGTGGGATAGGTATATTATTGCCTGGAGGAATGTAAATAACTACAATGCATATTTTCTTGGAGTTATTTATTTTTAGAAAGGAGATTAGAATTTATGCAGTGGCAAATTTTGGGGTGAAGTTGAGGAGGGGGTTATGTAATATGAACTTGAGTAGAGGAGGGCGACCCTCCTCCTTTTTATGGTGTCTATCAAGTCTAATGGTATTGAAACCTGGAGGGAGGAATTCTGTGTATTTTATAGTTGGTTTGAGCCAAATTTTGGTGGCGACAATAATGTCGGGTTGGTAGAAGGAGGTCCAGACATGAAAGTTAGCAATTTTATTACAAATGTTTTGGAAATTGAGAGTGATAAGCTTTAGGGTTTTGAAGGAGGTGGATTGAGCTGAGAAGGTAGCTATGCTGGGACCTGGGTTGGGTTGGATATAACTGTAGAGAAATGTCTGTGGACTTGGCTCTGTAGTTGATTTCTAGGTCTACTGATGTGTATATAGGAGATGGGAGTAGGAATTGTTGTGGGTAGAAGTTTTAGTTTGGGGAAGAGTAGGGGGTGCAATGGAAAGAGATTGGATTATATAATGGAGTAGCAGTTTGAGTGTATTACAGGAATGGATATCACTGTTGTAAGTTTAGGGGGTATGGTGGTAGGATTGAACTTAGTTAGTTGAGTTCGAAAATAGAGAAATAAGCTGTTGTGGAGGAGAAGTAAAGCATAAATCAGAGATGAAGACATTGTAAAAGTGGGTATAGATAGTAAAGTAAGTGTGATGAGTTAGATATGGTATAGGGATGCAGTTAGGCTTGGATAGAAAGGTAATGCAGATAAGATTTAATTAGTTAAAGAAAAGAGAGCAATTAGTGGGAGAAGTAGAGTTAGAATGTTGGAAGAAGGGGAGAGGAGGAGCGTGTGTAAGTGAAAGGAGATAGGTGAGTTGATAGTTATGGGTGTGGTCTAATAGTATAAGTTTAGGAGTATTGGCGTGGGTGGAATTTGGGGGCAGGGTAGAGGATCGGAGAGAGCCCCTGTGTAGCAAGGGTGAATGGAGCAGGTTGGACCAGATCACTGGAACATGCAGAAAGAAAAACAATCAATCAGTGGAAACATGAGTATATGCAAAAAAGGAGATATGGCTTACTAAAGATTGTATCTATGAGATTAAACCAGGGCAGTAGTGTAGCAGGGGGATTTGGTTCAGTGGTGTGCTAGTGGCAGTTCACAGAAGAGTTTACTTGCTGGAAATTGATACAAAGTTTGAACATACACATATTATAAATGGGATAATGTTGTGCAGTAAATTGGTTAGGGCTGGAGCTTTTGTATTTCAGACTGGCTATAGGGGAATTCTGATCCATTAACTGAGTCCAGTGGATAGCCTAGGAGAAAGAGAATGAAGGAAGTTAGTTAAGGGTGATGATCTATAAAAGGGAAATCTATAAGATATCAACGAGAGACAGAGAGAAGATAGGGATGAGGACCACTGAGTGAGTAGGGATAGAGAGAATATATTGTTTGTTTTAGAGAGAGAAAGATCCACCTAGAAGTATTAAGAGAAGGAGCATTTAGAATGGTAGTGGGTTATTAGGAGGGGTGAGAGAAAGGTAGTGTTAGGAAAACAATGGATAATGGATAAAAGCAGACAATTAGTAAGAGTTGAGAGGGTTATATGATAAAAGAAGAGTTAAAGAAAAATCAAAGTTGAATTGAGTGGACAGGAAAGAGCTGAATGCAGTATGCCATCACAAAAGGTTATCATCACTCATTCTTTAAACAAGTATCACAGAAAGCTATCAATAATCATTCTTTACAGTCAATGAGGCTGTATGCAATTGCTAAGTTCAGAATTTAGCTCTGGTTTGTAGTAATACGGTTACAATTAAATGAAGGAATAGGCATAACAAAAATGTTAACTGAAACTAGGCAACTCTAGCAGACCACAAGTTACAGTGGATAAGTGGAACAGAGGAAGCAGTATTGTACAGCTATGGCAGGCACTTGAAATAAAAATGAGACACTGACATTTGCCCACTTGTTGAAGAGAGGAATTTAAATAATGGGTACTGGAAATTATTCAGGAGCTATTAGAGAATATAGAAATTTCTTTTGAAAATATAGCTAGGGAGTAGAATAAAATTAAGGTGGAAATAAAAGAGGGATACAGTTAAGAAGTAAAAGGAAGTATTTAGAGGGACTGACAAATGTTAAAGTATTACAAAATAGTAGGAATATCACAGAAGAAGAAGATGAAGAGCAACTGCAGAATGCTAAGCAGAAAATAAGGGACTACCTCAATAATATGCATGAGCTGCTGTTAAGCAACTGTTTTTTGATAATAACTCTAAGACACAAAAACTTTTAGCACAACAACTCAGGCAACAGAAAGCAGAAAGGGCTGTCACCAAGTTTAGGGAGCCTATAACGAGATCCTGTAGAGGTGCTAGAAATATTTTGGAAATTCTATGAAAATCTGTATAAAGCACAGAAATATGGAAATCAAGAAAAGGTGAAAATGCAGATATTTACAGATGAAATACATATGTCAATGTTAGAGGTAGATGAGGGTCAATTACTAACAGTACAGGAGGAGATGAGATAAAAATGGTGATGTATAACCAATCCACTGGAAGGTCCCCAAGAATAGCTGGTATTCCTGTGGACGTTTGGAAACTAGGAGGGAAGAAACTGATAAAAATCTTGAAGGTTTTGTTTAACAGCATTTTAAGAGGAAGAGAAGTACCAGCATTCTGGAAACAAGTGGCGGTGGATGTAATCCATAAAGACAGTAAAGATCCATTAGATCCAGCTTCATACAGGCCCATTTCAATACTAAAGTACTTATGTATATAATGGCTAAAAGAATGGCAAAACCAATGCCAAAATTGGCAGATATTGATCAATGTGATTTTGTGGAGAGAATGCAAGTATTTGAAAACATTAACAGAACAGCGATGATCCAGACGGAAGCAGAATGTAAGAAAATACAACTGCTGTTGTTGCGTCTTGATGGAGAGAACGCATTTGACAGAGTAAGCTGGGACTTTATGAGCAGGACAATGGAGGCATTTGCATTCCTTGATAAAATTATAAGGTTAACCAGAAGGCTATACGAAGGATTGGAGGCGGACAATGGAGGCATTTGCATTCCTTGATAAAATTATAAGGTTAAGTAGGAGGCTATATGAGGGATTGGAGGCGAACATTAAAATGGGTGGGTTCCTCTCTGATAATTTCTGTTTAAGCAGAGGAACCAGATGGTGGTGTCCTCTTTTCCCTTTGTTATTTGCAGTATATTTAGAACCATTGGCAAAAAAAATAATAAGGGACTCAGAAATTCAAGGACATATTTGGTATGGTAACCTAGAAAAGCTGGCTCCATTTGCAGATAATATTATTTTATACCTGAAAAAACAAAAAGGGACATTACAATGTTGTGGAGTATGGATTAAAAAGATTCCAGTGTGGCAGTTGAGGATAACTGGGAAGAGACTAAAGAAAAGATAATACAAAAACTGGGAGGTTTGTTATATAGATATGGATAGTAAGATACAAGCAGTTGAAATGTTTTTAGTCCCTTTAGTCTTATACACCAGTCAGGCATATTTTTATCAACCGGAGAAGAAGCTGTGGATAACAATTAATAAAGAGCTATAGGATTTTATCTGGGAGGGGAAGATGGCAAGAGTCGAGTGGTATAAGCTGATTCTTCCAACAGAACAAGGTGGACTTGGGATTACCAGATTCACAGGAGTATTTTAGAGCTACACAGTTAAGGCTCCTATACACAGCACAAGCAGAAACTCATAATTCAAAGTGGAAAGGGATGATGATGAAACAAGGCAGGAGCTCAAGAAACAAGGAGAGACAGGGATTTTGAATGCAGATATTTAAGGAGAATAACAATAACCATAAAGAGTATTATATTCATAAAGTAACAGGAAGTAGTCTAAGAACTAATACAACACGTGAATGGAGAAAGGAGACTCTGCTGATAGGGATGACTGCAATTACGGATACAGAGAGACAATAGACAAGAGGGGTCTGGAATTTACTGGAGAAAACTGGCAAAGGAACCAAGGTATTGGGAGCAAATAATAATAGAGGGAAAGGTAATATAATGGGAAGAAGCTAAGAATTTATTTGGACGTAGGCTAAAAATTGCCTTCTCTTTCAAGGATTGATATCAGAGTATAGGCAAAGAGCAAGAAATAGGGGGATCCTAAGAGAAAGACCAGCACTGGTACAGTTTGTAGTAGAATCTAGATCAGAAGCTGCTGTTAAAAAATGGATGACTAGTACAGCATATAAAATAGCGCATGATAACTACAAGAATTAATCAGAGGAGGTTGGAAAGGATTGGAAAGAGAGAATGGAAAAAAACAAGCAATCTCCATGGTATCTCCAAGGTATCAAAACAACCCACTAAACAAGTATAGTGGGTCCAAAAACAAAACAGTCTAAGAAACTTCTCTGTGTGGAAGATTTTCAGTCCATATATCTCTAGTTAATTACTGTATATTAATCAGATCAGACAATAGTAGTAAAAGTACCAAACTTAAACTCATCTTAAGTAAAAAAATAAATAAATAAAAAATATATAATTGTACAGAATAACTAAGTATTCGAAAGTAATCCAAGCAAGGCAGGCAGTCTGTTTCCAGTCAAAAATCCTTTATTAAGTACACAGGCAAGCGATCCAAGTAAAACAAAAATAGAGTAATAGTTTCCTCACAAGCTTTCTAAATATATATATATATATATATATATATATATATATATATATATATATATATATATACACACACACACACATATATATATATATATATATATATATACACACACACACACACACACTTTTTATCAGGCAAGGGAGTGGTTTATTGTGCTGTAAAACAAAGTGTTATTGGTACACATGTTAAATTCACATCCCTTCCCCCATCAGTGTGACATTCGAGCTGGTCCTGCCCTACTTAGTAGTTGTCATAATAATATAACCCTTATGTATTTTAAATAAAATTTATAATGATACCCCCATCTATGTCAAGCAAAGTTCTTCATTAGCACTCTTCAAGAACAATCTTGAGTGGATGGAAAATAGGAAATACACCCCGGGGATCACTTCTGTGTCTCTGCTAGACAGTAGCACAGGAAAATAACTTTCTTGGGTGGCGTAAGCCAGGGAACCTTGTTGGCTAGGCTTACGTAGGCCCTTGGGCCGATAGCCTGGTACCTACCTATGTGGTACCTCTTATTTAACCAGATTATTAAGTAGATGATTAAGTCTGTGATTTTATCCAAGACAATATACTACATGGCTGGAAATATATCAATCTTAGTCCATTTGGCAATCAAAAATATATATAAATATATACATATGCACTTTGCATGTAAAAAAATCAATTGTAAAAATCATATTCTATTTTCATAAACTATTTACAAAAATCGCTTTCGTCCTTCTAGACTTCTTCAGGTCTGTGTACAAGAACCCTAAAAACTATCTATAAAAATATTATTGTATAATTAGTATTGTTATTACACATAATTTTGAATAAAGTGGAAAAGAGAGAACCAGAAAAAGAAAAAATAATAAGAGAAAATGTATGATGATGGAAACAAAATATACACTTACATTACAACTGATTTAAAATGGCATTAAAACCCAACTGGTAGAATAAAATAAAATAAAATAAAATTAGTCATGTAAACAATGTGGCAATTTTCTAAGTTCCAGTACACTTTTAAATGAACAGTGGTAGTTTAGTCCAGGCTTCCTAAAAGAGTTCAGCTTTAATTGCCACATGAGTTTATGTTTCTCCAGAATATTCGGGATTTCTCCTTCAAGATCACCCATGTCTATGTGATCCAGGATCTGGAACTTAAAACCTGTGTGCCTTTTATGAAGAGAAAGGTGTTTGGCTAGTGCATTATTTTTACATCCAGAGCGGATTTCTAACAGATGACATGAAATCCTACGCTTGAGTTTATTTACAGTCTTGCCCACATAGAATGCATCACATTAATTGCACTGTGCCCTGTAAATTACTTTTGTAGTGTTACAGTCATCCCCCTGCACTGGTCTTAATGATTTTCTTTAAAAAAGGGCAATAAAAACGATCACCTTGCTGTATAAATATACAAAATGTACAATTAGTTTCACATCTTTTAGTGTTTCTCTCATATGGTTTAGGTTTAAATTCAACAAAACATCTAATATTCCTGGCCTTCCTATAAACAAAGGATGGGGCTTCACATAAGATGTTAATCAGAAAAGGGTTTCCTGTGACAATGTCCCAGTTTTCTTCAATAACATTTTTGATACTGTGATAATCCAAAGTGTATGTCAGGATGCAGCTATTTTTGCATTTGTTATTCTGTGTGGAATTTCTTAACATTCTTCTACTGGGGAGGTTGAGTGACAGTGCTTCAGTCCTTTTCAGTTCTATAATGGGTTCCAGAATGTTTTTTAACATCTGACTTTCATTGCCTCTCGCTAGAAAATCATTCTCTAAGTTGTTCAGGTTTCTCAGAAATGGTTCAATCTCTGTGGTAATTCTAGCTAATCTATAGCCCTGGGACTTCACTACATTACACTTGTTTTTTGTAGGATGTAGACTTTTACTGTGGAGTAATAAGTTAACCCTCGTTTGTTTTCTGAATAGATCAGTGGTGATTCTGTTATTGTTGGTGCCCTAGGAAATCTGTATATCTAAGAAAGTGGTTGAAGTATAGCTATGGGAAGAGGCAAACTTCAGGAAGGGGGTTGTTTGATTGAGGTAAGTGATAAAAATCTCCAAGATGCAAGGTGTCACCTTCCCACACAATAAAGATGTCATTAATAAAACGTAAATGGCATGTGATATGCTGCATGTAGTCTGTGTTGTTTAACACAAAGTCCTCCTCCCACTTGCCCAGGGCAATGTTAGCTATGCTGGGAGCCATGGCAGCCCCCATTGCTATACCAGTTTTTTGTTTGTAGTGTTTGCCATTGAAAGTAAAGAAACTGAAGTCCAGTACAAGCTTAATGAGCTTGCTTAACTTTTGCAGTTGTGCCTGTGTACCTTGATTATGTTTCTTAAAAGACTCCATAGCTGCTCTTATACAGCAATTGTGAGGGAGCACTGTGCACAAGTATTCCACATCAATAGTTAATAAAATATTGTCACCTTCCACTGTAATCACACACACACACACACACACACACACACACACACACACACACACACAAACTGTAATCACAGACTTAATAATCTACATAATTATATGGTTAAATAAGAGGTACCACATCATTATAAATAAGGGTTATATTATTACGACAGCTACTAAGTAGGGCAGGACCAGCTCGAATGTCACACTGATAGGGGAAGGGATGTGAATTTAAGATGTGTACCAATAGCACTTTGTTTTACAGCACAATAAACCATTCCCTTGCCTGATACAAAGTATATATATATATATATATATATATATATATATATATATATATATATAAAATTAGAAAGCTTGTGAGGAAACTATTAATCTATCTTTGTTTTACTTCGATTGCTTGTCTGTGTACTTAACGGATTTTTTACTGGAAACAGACTGCCTGTCTTGCTTGGATTACTTTCGAATACTTAGTAATTCTGTACAATTATATATTTCTTATTATTTATTTATTTATTTATTTTTTACTTAAGACGAGTTTAAGTTCGCTACTTCTACTACTATTGTCTGATCTGATTAATATGCAGTGATTAACTAGAGATATATGGACTGAAAATCTTCCACACAGAGAAGTTTCTTAGACTGAAAGAGAGACTGGACAAGCAATTCACAAAGAAACAATGGGGGATATATGTATGACTCCCAAATATGCAACAAAGACTAGAATATTTATGATCTTTGCTTTGAAGTGTTTATATGTGCATTTTTATACCCCAAGTAGACTCCAAAGACTTTTTTCTTAGGTAGATAGCAAGTGTTAGATGTGTGATGGGAAATAAAGAGATAACTGAGAACATATTTTGGGAGTGTAATGAGTTGGCAGACTTAAAAAAAATCCCTGAAGAATACTCTGTCAGAAATACTGGGTGAGGAAATAGTTTTTTGAGCTTTGATACAGAATTGGAATTGCCTAGACATAGTCAGGCCTTGATAATACTAATTATGGTGGCTGACAAAAAAGTAATTACTAGAAAATAGAAATCAAAGTCTAAAACAATTGCACTAGAAGTACTGACTATAGCAACAGAGACAAAACAACTGGAAATGGGATATTTAGAAAAGGGTAGCAGCAAATTATACCGATAAAAATGGGAATTATGGGAACAATAGATGCAGAATAATATTTTGGAGTAGGAATGAGGTTTAAAAGAAGGAAAGATTTGAATGAGCTATGTAATGTTTGACTGACAATGACTGGATAGATTATAAGTGATATATAATGTTTGCAATTAAAATATATCAATATGTTTTGTTTTCATTGTTATAAATGTATGACTGCCTATATCATAAGTGATAATTTAATAAAGATGTTTCTTGTTTAAAAAAAAAAAGAACCAGTGGTAGCTGTGTGAGTAGAAGGTCCTGGTTCTTGTACTGGTACCATTTAGAAAATCTTTTGCACTTGCATATATATGGCTTCATGGCAGCAGTTCTTTTCAACTTCTTCACATCCTTAGAAAAAAGGTGCCTAAAAGATTTCAAAATTCTATCATCCACGCTGCTGAAGAGTTTTCGGGTTGGAGTGAATCAAGCAACCTCAGTCTTTTAAGTTAATCCAGTCTGTGGGGAAGTTGTGGTAAACGCCCTTGGCCCAATTGGAAATAAGAGAACTCACCATTATCTGAGCCAAAAGCGAGTCACCACCACAATTTTTGGGGAGTCATTCTGGGTATTCAGAAGAATCCTGAATATCAGTGCAAAGGGTAGAAAGCATAAAAGAACAATCCCATCCACGGAAATGAGAAAAACATCTGTCTTCCAGGCCTGTTAAAAAGGAGTCCTACAACAGTTTGGATAAATTCTTGGAAGACCCCTGGGTGAAGAATGCATATGTGGGGGGTCTGTCCTTGTTCTGCTGAGCTTGTCTGCAAATCAAATTTGCTCTGACAGAATGTATGAAGCCTGAAGAGTTTAATGAGCAGAATTACTATCGCCTAGGCTATCATAGCAAGTGTGTAAAATGAGTAACATCTGGAAGCCTCATGTTAGCTTATGTATGACATCACTACGGTGCTGTCTGTGAAAACTGAAAAAGAGGTCCTGAAGACCAAAGATAATTTAAGGCTTTGTAACCATGATCACTGCCAACAACTCTGTGATAGAATGCTAATGTCGGTCTTGAGGATTCCACAGGGCTTACACACCCCAAGCCAGGTTTGATGCATCTGTAGTAGCAGACTGTAAGAAGGGATGGCAAAAGGGAGAATGAAGGATGTGGACGGCAAAATAAATTATCATATTATAATATCTCCCTCTTTGCAAATTCAGAACTGGAACTGAAAGGACAAATGGTGTAGATGCTAAACCTAGACTTAGAGAAAGTACCATTGTGCTTTCCTTAAACTGGCCAGGGGAAGCATGAGAATCCTCAATGTCATGTACCCCAAATCCTAAGAAATTCCTGGTAGATACATGGGCTTGATAGGAGAAATTCAGGAATAACTGCAGAAACATTTGTACTTAATCTGGGGGGAAGAAGGGCTCTTCCCAGAGCAGAACCTAACAAATATCCCAATAAATAATTCTGTGAGAAGGGATGAAATAACACTTTTGACAGTGATTTGAAAACCCAGGCTGTATAGAAGACACTGGAAGTTCCTAATGACTGTTGACAGTTGGAAAAAGAGTCTGTACAGATAAGATAATTATTCTACATGGAAAGAAGTGAATGCCTGGAACTAGACACTTCATGAGTAACCTAGGTGCAGACTGATATCTTTGGTGTTGAGTGTTAAGGTAAGCCAGACACAAACTGCTAGCCACTAGGAATGTGATAACAGGTATCTTTTTAACTCTTGGTTTACCATGAAAGCTATAGGAGGAAGCAGTGATACAAAGGACTGAAGGAAATTAGGAAAGGAAAGGTTCAGTACTGGTCTTCAGGATCCTTCCCTTTTTGATACTTGAAAAACCTTGAATAAAGGCCTTTACCCAAGTGGCAGGGAGGCACTGGTTCTATCACTTTATGTGCCAACATCTGGAGCAGAATGGAAGGAAAGTGGAAGAGACTTGGTTCACTGGGAAAGAAGGAATCTCCTACAAAGGAGTGCAAGATTCATAGAAATAGATTCATAGATTCATAGATTAGTACTAAGCTAACTGCCCTTGCGGGCCATTGTAAGCCTAGCCAATTATCCCTTGCGAGACTCAAACCCTGCACCTTGTGTTTATAAAGCAAACACCTTAACCATTAGGCCACCCTCCCAACCCAACTCCTTTTATTATTATTATAAAGAAATCTGACTAACTCCTTGAATCAGCTTGCCAGTTTCATCATACTTTTTATCACTTCAGCTACAGAAGGGCTGAACAACTCACTTATCCAAAGGGGAATTTAAACTATTAAACATTTTCAGGAATGAAACCAAGCCAGTCTTCTCAATATTAACATAGAAGCAGCAGCTCCTGAGGAAGAAACTGTGGCAAAAAGAACAGAATTTAAAATATGGTTAGCAACTTGAGAAGCAAATGTTACAGATGTGTTGAATGTTTTTTCCACAGAAGAAGAAAGGTTAATCATTAACTTCTGTGTGTTTGCAAAAAAAGAGGGAAAAAAGTAAAAAGGTTTTGCTACGATTTAAAATCTCTTCTCCTGATTTATCCAATGTTTTCCTTCTCTTGACAGAAGAAATGGGATTAGGAGCAGTAATCTGTTCAGCAGAAACAGTTTTAAATGGAGAAACCACTGCTGGGTCTGCTTTAGGATAAGAAAACAAATACATTTGAGTATGAGATACCCTGTATAACATATCAAACCTACTAGTAGCAGAAAAATGACTATTAGGTTAGTTAGACACAGTAAGAAAAGTTCTCTCTAAAACAGGCAACACAGGAGGTGCAGTTGCAATAATCAGGCATATCCAACTGTAACAAAACATAACATAATATATTGTCAGTGCCATTGGAATTTCAGTATAGACCCACTGCTATATCATTCATCCTAGGTAAATCTGGGTACATTTCTTAACTACCTACTTCTGTTTAATCCTCGTTCTCCCTCATCATACCACTACTTTAATTCCAACCCAAATGTCAATCTTTGTCTCACCTTGTTTTTCTTTCTATTTCTGTCTGCTACAACCTTACAAAAATGCACAGGTAATCACTTAGCTTGCCCTCTTCCTATAGTTACAAATTGTATGATATAAGGTTAGCATTAATCATTTGTTGCACCTAATTATGCATGCAAAAATGTATATGTAACCAAGATGAAAATATTATATACAATGTGTAAAATTAAAATATACTGTATATTGCCTATGTAAGTGAATATTGGAGTTTTTCTCCCCTGGCCTCGCGGGGGGGGGGGGGGGGGGGGGCCTTTCCCAGAGCACAATGGCAAATAAGTCAGAAAAAAGATAAATCTTCAAAAGGAAAATCTGAAAACATACTTTTCGCAGAATCAGAATGTACAGATTGAAAAGAAATTCCTTAAGTATAACTATCTCCTTACAATGCCTGTTCTTCTGACTGAAAATCCAAGTCAGAAAGAGATGAAACTTATTTTGTTGCCTGAACTACAAGAAGGCTAATAAAAAGCATTAATGAGCTGCTTAGCAAATCCTAGTAAATCTTCCTTGTACAAATAAACAGAAACAGGTTTCCTTTTCCAGGGAACCTCCTTGGAAAATGACCGACTCATGGAAGGCATACTGCCCCAATACAGGTTTCCTCTCCTAACTTAGTGAAGAACCTTCACGTTACCTTTCCTGTGAGGATGACAAAAGTGGTTCTTCCTTGCTTGCAAAGGGCATCACTACAGCTGCAGAGGACAAGACTATCCTCTAGTCTTAGTTAGGGACCTAGGGCAAAGATGAGTGGTTTGTGTAAAAATAAGCAGCCACAACAAGAGTCACCCACCAGTGGCTGAGGCAAAACAGGACCTCGACTGTCACTCAAGACTCCCTCACAAGTTACTTCTTGCAGTTAGGAGAAGTTAAAACTGCAGAGACTGGTAGATGTTCCATTGGTAAGTTGAGAAAGAGACCTAGAAGGCAGATAGTGGAGCCTGGATGACTATGCAAAAGGTAAAGTATAGAACAAGTTGTTCTGAGGTAAGTAATTCACTGACAGTCTCCTATAAGCACAGTATCTTGCTCCCAAAACACAAATACACAATACCTGGCTAAAATTATAGTCATAAAATCATTTTTTTCCTGCCAACAAGGATGACTGAAATTGGGGATATAGACAATAGGCAAGAGAGGTCTGGAATTTATTGGATAAAACTTGCAAAGGAACCAATGTACTGGTAGCAAATCACTAGAGACTGAAAGATGACAGAATGGGAAGACACCCAAGAATTTATTTGGACTGCAGGTTGGAGATTGCCTTCCCGATCAAGGATTGACGTCAGAATATAGGCAAAAAAAAAAAAAGAAATGGGCTGGGGGGTCCTAAACAAAAGACCAGCACTGGTAGAGTTTTTAGTAGACTCTAGAACAGAAGCTGACATTTAAAAAGGAATAATCAGTACAGCATGTAAAATATTGTATGATAACTATAATAATCAGAGAAGGTTAGAAAGGACTGGAATGAAGCACTGTATAAGCAACTCACAGAGAAAGTTTCAGAATATATAAGGGTGTCTCCCAAATATGCAACAAAATCTAGAAGATTTAGGATTTTTGCTTGTAAATGTTTGCACAGATATTTTTATACCACAAATAGACTCCAGAGAATTTTTCCTCAGGTAGACAGCAAATGCTGTAGGTGTGATGGGCAAGAAAGATGTAATTGTATTTTTACATTTGTTTACTGGGAGAGTCTGACTGGGCCACTGGCCCATTTTCAATGGAAGCCTGGGTAGAAAAGTTATAAAAACAAAATAATGTAATAACAGACTTAACAAGTCAAACAGTGATTACACTATACCGTTATTACAATATACAGTTAAATAGTATTCACCAAACACACAGTAGAATTGTAAAACAAGTAATGTAATATTAATGCAAACAGCAAGCAAAGTAAGATGGGTATATAATTGATGGAGATACAATATATATACAGATTGTACAGTAACTCCTAGATTTAGAGAACACAAAGATACACTCCTTCAGCAGAGAAACTCTCAGATGTAAAGTGGTCAGGGGAAGAGGAGATTTAGTAGGAGGTTTGAGTTAAGGAAGAAATGCGAAGAGTGAGGGGAGAGAAATGTATCCAGGGGTGATACAGGAACACAGCCATTTATTGTTTAGATGTTCTTTAAGTAGGAGTTTGAATTTGGAGGTAGTAGAGGTACTTAGTATATGTTGGAGAATACAGTTCCATATTTTTGCAATTTGATTTGTGAATAAGGAGTCGCCAAAAGAGTTGCTGGATTTCTTAACTTTTAGTAGTAGTTTATTGGATGAGCAGTGGGTACAGGCGGTCTTATAAGGTTGAACTGGGTTCATTAGAGCTGGACAAGCTTCGGGTTGATGTAAGATGTTGTGAGCAATTGTGAGTTGGTTAAGTGATAGTAGGTTTGGCAGCTCAAGGCAGTGCATCTGTTTCAGGGCTGAAGAGTGATGTTCTATTTTGGAAGCCTGCAGCAAAATGAGCTATTTTATTGTAGCAAACCTCTAGTTTGGGCAGTTCAGATTTCCTAGGATTAGTGAAGATGGAGGAGGCATACAATATTGATGAGAGAAGGTGTGTTCTGGCTATGGCATGTCTAGTGGAAGGGGTGACGAATGTTCTTGACCTGTACAGTATGTAGTTTGTTCCATCCCTTTCCTAAAGATCCCACTTCCAATTCCAGTTGTTTTTTTCTCTGTTATTATATTCGCTACTTCTAGTAAAGTTGGTCTAGACCTTTATTTATCAAATTCACATGTCCACTTCTTTCCAGGTGTGTCTCTTGTAGCATAGCTATTTGCACTTCACATTTTTTAAATATAGTTTACTACTCTTTCTTTTTTATATTTATCTGGAAGACCATCCAGATCAAAAGACATTACAGAAAGCATCATTTTCTTATATAGTTATTATCACCTTTTATGTATAACTGCTTTTTTGTTAAATGTCTAGTTCCAACTGTTATGTTCCATGCATATACCGTTTGGCAGGTTGGTTTTTTATACAGTTGTTTCTTGTCATATCCATTTGAGCCTATGCCATACCTTACATAACTTTTTTTTGAAAGCCCTCAAACAGATGAAACAACCCCCCCCCCCCAAAGCCTCCTAAAACCTATTAACTTAATAACACACAAAATTATGTACATCTTCAAATATTGAAGTTTTTGCTTCCTAATAATAACAAAAGTTTTAAGTTGATAGCCACACAGGCAGGCTAGAGTTAACCAAAAAAAAAAAAAAGGTTAGTCATGCTAAGACTCATGGTACAGCCTGTGCTATTAGTAAGTGCTATTTGATTTTGTCTATCTTCATAGCTCTCCCAGCTGAGAAAACACTTGAATGCTTTCAGTAAACACTTTCTCCAAACCATTTCTCTTTATCAAATTGTCTTCTAGTTACACACAAACCAGACACAAAACTGCTAAGGGTGCCTTATTTATCAGAAAAAAGCCTTATGATATTCAATATTATTTTTCATGTACATGCTTTATAATAAACTTGTTACTGGATAATGCCTAGGGTGTTAACCCAGTCATTTCCATGTGCAATCATGGGAAAAAGCACACTGATTTTTCTTTTGTCATACTCTCTTAACCAGACTTTTCCTCTGTATCACACTTTTTACATTGCATTGCCTACATTTCTTAAAATTGAACAAAGAAAAAGAAAGAAGGGAGAAAAAGAAATAAAAAACAAAAGCACCTGTTTATATTAGTATCCACACTTCATTAAAAAACTGAGAAAACTCTACTTTAGATCTAATATCGTTAAAGCCCTCTCAGCTGGGAAAACCCTGACTGCTTTCAGAGAACATTATGTCCTAGGCAATTTCTCTTTTCTTTTTTTTTTCTTTTCCCTCAGCCAATTACCTTCCACCAAACTGTTTCCAGATTCTCTTTATCAAACTGTTTCCATGGAAGCATGAGGAGCAGCTGCAGAAGTGCTACTAAGTACACATGCATTTGCTAGGAAAACAGCCTCACACAATTCAATATTCTTTTTCATTTACTTGCGCTCTCTAAAAACTAATCAATCTATGGTCCTTAATATAGTCATTTTTCATGCAAGACTGATAAAAGCACATTAATTTTAATTTTGACATGCCTTTTTAACCAGGCTTTTTTTACATTGCATTGCCTAGATTTATTAAAACTGTAGGAGAAGAAAGAAAGAAGAGGGGAGAAAAAAACTTGTTAATACAGTTTGATTACTTTTATATAAATGGAAATTTCCCTGTGTCACAAGTGATAATTCAATAAAGGTGTTTAAAAAATAAAAATTTCAGATAAAGTTCATAGTTATGTATTAATGCCCTAAAAATGCAATGGCAGTCTTAAGATGTTAGGTTTCCTAGCACAATATTTTAAACAGAAAAGTAAAAGTTTTCCTCAGAAAAAATATTTTTTAATGGAAGGTTTTCCCCAGATGGGGGCTTATCTGCTTAGGCTTGAATGATCACAAGCCAGCAGACATTTCCATGGGGCTTGCAGGGCTCTTTGGAGGTAAATAAATCTCTCTATAATCTGTCTTTTTATGGAGCTACCCTCAAGCGCCTGACAGATGGAGTATATAGAATGTGTTTTTAAGCTTTGAAATCCTGGGCAGTCACAAGGGGTAGGACCCATATAATTTAGTCTACTACAACAGTGATTTATATGTTAAACATAAATATAAATGAATCCCAAGCATACTGCCAATGCCTTCGATACCTTTTTCACTGAGGCCATTCAAACACTTGCCAGTCACCTATCACCTAATAACTTCACTTTACCTACCTCTAACACAACCCCACCCCCTCCATTTACCTTCCAACCAGTCCCTACAACATATATTCTTTCCCTTATCCAAAAACTTAAACCATGCTCTCCTTCAGCAGACCAAATACCTGCTGAATATCTATAGAAATCAGCCAAATCCAGCACCTATCCCATTTCCATTCTGATTAACAGAACCATTAGTGAAGGACACGTCCCAAGCATCTGGAAAGTCTCCCATATTATCCTCCTTCATAAAGGCGGAAACTTTAATGAATTCTCCAACTACCGTTCCATAGCCCTACTTTCACCTTTGGCAAAACTAATGGAAAAATGCATCCATAGGCAATTGCTAGACTACCTAATCCAAAATAACTTACTTTCGAGCTGTCAACATGGTTTCAGACCTTCCCACAGCACTACTATTGCCCTCCTTTCCTTTACTGACTGTATTAACAAAAAACGTAACTCAAATATGCTTTCCTATGCACTATTTATCGATCTGTCCAAGGCATTTGATATGGTTAATCACCAAATACTTATAAATATCCTCAAATCCTTGTCACTAGATGCACTCACTATTAAATGGTTCCAATCCTATTTAGATAACAGACAACAGGCAGTGCTTTGGCACAACACTCTATCTACCCACCTGCCAGTTAACATTAGGGTCCCTCAAGGGTCCATATTAGGACCTCTTCTTTTCTCCATATTTATCAATGACCTTCATCTAGCAATCCCCCAAGCTACATGCATTCAATACGCAGACAATTCTACACTTATATGCACAGCCACATCCACTTCTAAACTTCACTCCCTTACCCAAAAGGTATTTAACACAGTCGAACAATGGTTTATACAACATTGCCTTCTCTTGAACCCCCAAAAAAACTAAACTCCTCCTTTTCAATCCTACTCGTCAGTCCTCCCCAATAGATTTCTCAGTTACATCAACTAATGGTACTCCCATATCACCTGACCCAACTACCAAACTACTTGGTATCACCATAGACAACAATCTTAACTTTGACATCCATATCAACAATATTATAAAAACCATTAACAAACAACTAGGCTCCCTCTACAGGGTCAAACCATTCCTTTCACCAACAGCCAGAACAACTATTGCTTATACCCATCTAATCTCTACACTCCTCTATGCCTCACCCATATATACTAATTTATCTAAAAATAACCTCACCAAACTGGAAATCTCCTACAATAACGTTGCCAGGTTTTCTACTGGCAACCCATTTAGAACCCACCACTGCTATAATCTTATCAGCTAGGATGGCTAGAAATTCAGAATCTGCTTATATTCCGCCAACTAACCATTGCTCATAAGACTCTTTACCAACCTTCCAGTACTCCTATACTATCTACCCTCATCATTCCCTATAATAATCTGAAATCCTTGCGCTCATAACAAACTTCTTGTAAACACCTCTAAATCTAATAGCAGGGCTGGGGATTCTTTTTTCACTAATACTGTTGGAAAATCCTGGAACCTTCTCCCCAGTGAACTTTCCTCAGTTTCCTCTACATCACTTTTCAAAAACAGACTGAAACTTTTCCTGAGAACACACTGGTTATGCCCCTGTATTAAACCTGACTAATCATTTTTCTGCTCATACTAGGCACTGCCTACCCATTACTTCCCAATAACTAGTTCTACTTTCCTTACTTACCACATTACCTTTTTCCTATACCTAACCCTTCTTTTCATCCACTGAGCTTACTCATAGTGTGACAACTCTTTATTAATATAATTATACAATATGCCTAATTTTTTGTTACATTATGTATTCTACCTACAATTTGCACTGTACCTGCCTATTGCACTGCAAAGTATTCTGCCCTCTCTGTAATTTGCATTGTACCTGCCTTTTGCACTGTGAAGTATTCTGCCCTCTTTGATCATTTCTGTGTTAACTTGAAATGTTCTTTGTAAATATAAATGTATTTATTTCTTCTTATCCCAGACCTCATCTCCCCAGACTACAATATGTATTATACCTGCATTTTGTATTGTACGTGCATTTTGCAATGTGAGGTATTTAGACCTCTATGATAATTCTGTGTTAACCTGTAACATAATTGTAAGTAAAAATGTTTTTGTTATTTTTTGCAAGGAGCTTATCTCCCCGGGCCTCTACTGAAAATGGACATGTATCCAGTTAGACTAGCCCGGTCAACAAATGTAACATAAAATAAAATTAAATTAAATTAAAAATAAATAAATGTGGTGTATTTTGTGAGCAAGGGGCAAATCAAACTGAAATGAATTTATTGAGGCAAACTCTGTGTAGAAAAGCAAAATCCAGGTGGTATTCAGCCTGCTACTTTTCACAGTTACACAGGTGAGTCCCCTCTTGATACCATGTCATTTTCCACAAGTACTGACATTCCTGAAAGGGACCCTAATGGGTAGAATACAAGTATAGGCATAAGGCATTAAAATACACAAAACAGACTAATACTGCCTCTTCATAGCTTTACTCATAACTGCAAAGACCCTCCCAGTCAAAGGACTCATATACTCAAGTTGTTTTACTTCCTTAACAATATATTGATAACACAGGAATGCCTGATTGTACGAGATTATTACAAGAGATGTCCTTACATGCACTGCTGCAGTATTCACTACTATATGGGATTCCATGCCATGGAAGCTCGAACTTCCGTCCAGTCTACCAAAGACTACTTGTTGCTTATTTAAAAGGTACACAGAACATCACCCAAATGCTTCCTACATGGCGTACAGCAAAAAGGTGATGTTCAGGCCTACCATAAATGGAACTTTTTTGTCGCCAGTTCTGAATGCATCCTTTCACCATCAGTCTATTTTCCTGCATCCGTTTCTGCCAGTTGAATGCATTTTTCTTCTCCAGGGACTACCTATACCTGCTTGCTGACTTCTTTGCAGTTGCAAATAACTGCCCTGTTGGGTTTTTGTTTTCCTTTTTTTAGTGCTCCTTGAAGTTAATGTCAACCAGGAAGGGTAAGTGCCAGTGTGAGAGAAAAAGATTCCCCATAAAGACCAGCATGATAAGTGTCTTTTTTGCCTAAGAGCCTCTTATGATCATGCATCTTGTTCTATTTGTCAGGCATTTGTTATGAAAACCCTTCACAGTAGACTTTCTTCCCTTTCCTTGTATCTTGAGAACTAGTGTTTTAAGCCTCTCACTAAAGATACAAATGGAAGGAATCTCGCACCCTGAGGGTCAGTAATTAGGGAAGAAAAAGGTGAAAAAGGCACACCAGAATCTTTCGCTGTCCAGCCTATCCCAGGTATTTCTCCCAAGGTCATTACAAACCCGGAGGCTCACTCGGCTGTGTTGTCAAATTACTCTTGTCAGAGGCCAGTGAGGGTATGGCTGGTAGCATGCCAAAGAGGCTTTGCAGGCATCCATCTCAGACATTCAGGGGGAGCCACAGTTGATTTTTTCCAAGGGGCCTAGGGGAGTGCCTCTGAGCCTTCTCAGTTTTTTAGAGGGGAAAGTTCCTTTAAAAAAAAGAAACAAAAAATTAATCATGTTTCTTCTGCTCTTAGGGATCCACAAAGTAAGTGGCAGGCCTTCACTCAGGGGCTATTTACTGCTTTAATGTCCTTAAAACCTCCCTCAATGGGTTTCGGTTCCTGCTCCTCTTTGGTCCTCTACTCCCCTTAAAAGGCCTAGAGAACAGGATTCTTCTGAGGATGAGTCAGATTCTGATAATGAATCCCTGACTTATCCTTTGAACTTTGGATCAGAGGAGGAGGAATCTATTAGCCCAGACGTGCCTTTTGAAGAAATTTCCTTTGGGGACACACTCTCTAGGGTGATGGATTTTTTAATTGGGATTGTGTTCAGGTCTCTGATATCCATAAGAAGTACTATGAGTTGCTGCAGTTGGAATCTCCTAAACCTGCGTCTATTCCTCCTGTTTTGGCTGCTTTGCTGGATGCTTTTCCAATGCGATGCGTCTCATGGGCTTGATTCTCCGCTCCTACTCCCAAGAAGCCTGACAGGTTTTATAGGATGCCTGAGGATTGTTCATTCCTATATAAATATCCTGCTGCTGACCCCTCTGTAGTGTCTGTGGGCTCTGATAAGCCATCTCATTTACTTCCTTTACCCAAGTTATTGCCTTATGACAAGGACAGAAGAACTATGGAAAGGTTGGATAAGAAGGTTTACACTTCTGCTACCCTAGCTTTCAGGGTATTAATTATCAGACCCATATGACTAGAGTTCTGTTGGTTCTTCCTTCTCAGGCCTGTCAACTTATTTCTGATTTTCCAGACTACGAGGGTAAAACTTCTGTTCTTTCCTTGCTAGGGATGTCCTCTCATGTTGTTCGTCATTTTATTAAACATAGTTATGATTCAGCAGATGCCTTTTCTAGGGCTGCTGTTTTTAGTTCTGTGATGAAGAGGTATTCTTGGCTTAGGCTTCAACCTCCACCTGATGATAGTAAAGTTGATGGATGCTCCTCTGGATTCTAAACATTTGTTTGGGGAAGCTGCTGTTGGTTTATTTAAGTCCCTTCAGGATCAGGGGAAGGCCTTACAGGAGTTTAAACATGTGTTTGCTTCTCTTGTTCCTAAATTTCAGAGAAATTACCCCTCTAAGCCTGTATTTGTTCGTAGGCAATCCTGCCCTTCCACTAAAGGTAGGAAGAGTGGCAAACGGGCTCCTCCTGCTAAGGCTACTCAGTTTTCAGGGACTATGAAGCCTTCCTTTCCAGACAAACCAGGGGTTGCGTTACTATCTGTCTCTTCCCAGCCAGATTCCTCTTTGTCTTCCTGTTTGGCTTAAGATCACTCAGGATTTTTGGGTTCTATCGATCATTCATCAGCGTACTTCATGGTGTGGAAATCGCATCCTTCTTTTATGGGCATTCCTCAGCCTCCTCGGGAACAACTTTCCTTTTTCCAAGAGGTTCTTCAAAATCTCTTGACTAAGGGTATTATTCAAGAGGTGCCTGTGTCCCAAAGGGGGAAAGGACTCTACTCCAGACTATTTCTAGTGCCCAGAAAATAGGGCAATTGAAGACCTATTTTAGAAGTCTCTAATCTAAACATTTTTCTAAGACTGCCTTCTTTTTGGATGTTATCCCTTTAGGTTCTGTTTCCTCTCTTGCTCCCTCAGGCCAATATTGTGTCTCTGGATCTTAAGGATACTTATCTTCATATTGCGATCCATCCTCTTTTCAGGAAGTTTTTGCATTTCTCTGTTGCTTCTTGGCATTTTCAATTCTCTTATTTGCCCTCTGGCCTTTCTACTGGTCCATAGGTGTTCACCAAATGCCTTGCTCTTGTGATTGCTTTTTGCAGGCTTTGGGGGATCTAAATATTTCCTTACTTAGACTACCTGTTGATTCAGGCATCCTCTCCAGAGACCCTTTTGCAAAATTTTCATTTTGCCATTTTCCTTATTCTGACCCTGGGGTTCACTATAAATTTCAAAAAGGCTTCTCTGACTCCTTCTCAGAATCATGTTTTTCTGGGTTGCAGAATTCAGACAGTACCAATGCTTGCATCCCTGCCCCTCCAAAGGCTTAACTCTCATTTCTTTCTTTCACACTCTTCTTCAACTGACTTCCATAGGATCATAAGAAGTTCCATTACCAACAAGGAGTTTCTGAGAGCTCTAGGTTTCATGGCATCCACAATTCCAATGCTCCATCTGGCCAAACTTCACATGAGAAAGTTTCAGTGGTTTCTGAAGTCAGTGTGGCTCCAACATGCACATACTCTAAACTTTGTGGTTCCTTTTCTTCCTTGTCTCAGACAAGAACTTCACTGGTGGATTCAGCAATTGTCTCTGAATCCAGGGATTCCTTTTAATCTCCCTCTTCCCTCTCAGGAATTGTTCACAGATGCTTCAGACATGGGATGGGGGGCAACATTTGGCTCTCTGAAGGTAAAGGGGGTGTGGTCACCTGATCAGCAGACGGAGCACATCAATGTCAAAGAGATGAGAGCTCTTCTGCTAGCTCTTAAGGCCTTTTATCCTCTTTTCTCTCCAGGACCTCTCAAGGTTTTCACAGACAATACCACAGTGATGTGGTATATCAACAAACAGTGAGGAATGAGATCTTATCTTCTTTGCCAGTTGGCACTTCTGGTGTGGGATCTTGCTGTCAAGTATCAAGTGACTCTTCAGGTAGTTTATATCCCTTCTGGTCAAAACATTGTGGCAGACACTCTGAGCAGGTCCTCAACTCAGTCCCACAATTGGACGGTTCACAGGGAATTGTTTCTGGACATTATCCACCAGTAGGGTAAGTCTTCAAGTGGATCTTTTTGCCTCCCGTCTGAACAAACAACTTCCACTATTTTTTGCCAGAGTCCCAGGTCCCCTGGTATTGAAGGTGGACACCCTCTCATTTTCTTGGAAGGGGATTTTTTTAATGCATTCCCTTCCCTTCTTCTTATTCTGAAAGTCCTGTTCAAAATTCAACAGGATGTTCCCAAAATTTTGTTGTTGACTCCCTTCTGGGCACAACAACATTGGTTCCCTCTACTTTTGCATCTAGCCAAGGGCAATCATCACAAGCTACCTCGCAGGGTGGATCTAATCACACAAGACAAGGGATCTCTCATCCATCCCCACCTGTCCACACTTCAACTGACCCTGTGGATGATAGAATTTTGATTCCTCATAGACACCTGTTTTCGGAGGATGTACTGCAAGTCCTGCAGGAGGCCAGTATAGATCAGTGTGTGTGTATGTACTCTTAAGAAGCATTTCCAGATGTAGCACGTGCATATAAATACTGAGCATGTGCAGGAAGCAGTGCTATTTTGACAGAATAGCCAGAGTGTTAACATGTATGACTGTGGTAGTCAGTCTGTTTATAAGTTTACTTAAGTTTAAGTAACAAAGCCTCATTTCTGATGGGTTTCTGTATTATAAAGATGCTTGAACTGAACCCATGAATGTTCGTTTGTTTTATCCTGACACGACGAGCGACATGGTGTCAGAACTGGGATTAGAAGAGCAACTTCTTCGAGCCATGAGGTGCAGAGTTGAAGATGAAGGCAGACTACGCAGGTTCAGTGAAATGGAGCACAGATGAACAAAACAGGACCAGAAACAAGCTAAAGGTAAAGAAAACTGCACAAATGATTTATCTGGCAAAGAAAATGAAACAGTGCATTTATAAGGCACAAAATGCATTATTAGTCAAATGAATAGCACAAAAACATATTAAGCAAATGAAAGGCACAAACTGCATTTATAAGGCACAAAATACTTTATTAGTCCAATGAATAGCACAAAAACATATTAAGCAAATGAAAGGCACAGACTGCATTATTAATTAAATGAAATGTTTGAAACCATGATATTTGATAAACCTAGTAAAACTATTCAAATGGGGCTCAGAATTATCTTTGGTTTGCATAACGAGCATGTTTAAAGTAAAACAGGCACAAGAAAAGTATAATGAGCATGATAAGAGATTAAAAAGGGCATAACAAGTACAATAAAAGGGCAAAAGAAGCTTAAAGAGCAAGGCGACTGCATGTTTTTTTAGTAAAAGACCATGCTTGGGCACAAATTACTATTTTGCATTGACCAAAGCCACTCAAAGCATAACTGGAGTTGTTCGAAGTATCATAGAGTGCAAGTGTTTGCAGCATGTGTGCTTTATTACGGTGCAACTATTTCAAAGAGTTTGCTGTGTGCAAAGTACAGTTACATTGCAAAGTGCAGTCAAAGTACAGTCATTTCGAAAAGTTTCTTGTGCTGTGTGCATTTATTCGCAGACTGCCACCAATTCAGAGTGTTTCTTACACTGTGCAGAGTTATTTTGCAAAGTACAGCCATTTTGAAAGGTTCTCATGCGGTGTACAGTTTATTTGCACAGTGCATTCCTCTTAAAGTGTTTCTCACTCTGAGCTTTTTTCATTGTGTACAGTTTATTTGCAAAGTTACATTTATAAGGAGTGGTTTCACAAACTACAGTGATTTCAGAGTTTCTTGTGCTGTGGAGACTTATTTGGCAAAGTGCAGTTATTTAAAAGAGTTTGTTGTGCTGTTGGGCATAATTACAAGTATTGGCATAAACTTCTGGCATATATATTTACATGTATATGTTCATACATGATTTCAAGCACCTTCACTACTGTGTGTTGATATGGGAGAGCCATTTCACAAACCAGGTCCACTTGTGTTTGATCACAATATAGCAGAGAATTGGAGAGTATTTGAGCAGGAATAAGACATTTTCATACAAGCAGTTTTTTCTGACAAAGATGCATGTATGAAGGCATTCATTTTGCTTATCTTAGCTGGGTCAGAAGCCATTAAAAGAGAGCGTTAATTTGTGTATGTACCAGAAATATATGCAAGAGAAGGGGAAAACCATCATACTGTGGTGCCGGCTGAATCAAGCAAAGACCCTGAATGCTTGAAACATAAATTTAATGAAATGTGCAATGCCCAGACATATGTTACATTAGAGAGGCACTTATTTTATACAAGAGACCAAAAGCCAGGTGAAACTTTTGCAGCTTATATAACCAACTTGAGAAATAAGGCTAAAATGTGCAGATTTGGTAACTTGAAAGATGAGTTAATACAGGACAGGCTTGTGTGTGGTGTTAATAGTGTTGCAGTGAGAAAGAATTTGCCTTGTGACAGTGATTTAACATTAAGAAAAGCCATAGAGATTTGTCAAATCCATGAGCTCACAGAAAGGCACACAAATATGCTTGCGAGTGATAAGAGCATGGTTTCATCAGCCTCTAGAGCAAACAGACAGCATTTATTTATTTATTTATTTATTTGCAGTTGGTTTAGCAGGATAGTCCATTGGGCCAAGATGAACCCGTTTTTAATGGAGTCCTGGGGAGAAAAGCTCCAAACACGCAAGGTTACAGTAAGGATTTAGATTACAATCATTACAAATACTACAGACTAGTGAAAAACATTACAATAGACAATATTGAGAAGCCAGAACATCTTAAGGAAGCTTGCACTTAAGAGGTGCATACTAGTACATTCATTGTAAATAGCTTAGTACAAACAAGAGCAGGATGTCTGAGTTAGATGAGTACGTAAAATGGAAGTTGCCAGTGTAAAGATGGGAGGAGATTATGTGGGGTGGGTGCAGAAGCATTCCCACTGAGATTTTAGATGCGAGTGAAGATTTTTTGAATGAAAAGCGGTTTGAGGTGGTACGAATGGATGGTGGTAGGGAGTTCCAGAGACGTGCTAGACCATAGGATAGGAGATTTTTACCTGGAGGACGAGTTGGTTTATACAATTCTATTAGGTTTTGGTTGTTAGATCTAAGGAGTCTATCAGGAAGATGCATTTAGAAGGCAGAGGAAAGGGAGGAACAGAGGGAGGGGTTGAAAAGGAGCTTGTGACCAAGAGTAAGTTGAGTTTAGGTGAGATGATTGGATAGTTCCAGCCATTTTAGTTTGTGGAGAGCTGTACAGTGGTGGGTGGAGGACCTATAGCTGGTAGTGAACTTAGCAATTTTGTTGTAGCAAGAGGAGAATTGTGTTTTAAGGGAAGATTGTAGGTTAGTTAGCAGTGGGTCTCCATAGAGGAGGGAGGGGATGAGAAATGTGGTAGAGAGAGAGTGCTTTTAGTGGAGGGTGTGAGATAACAATTTTGTCGGTAGAGCATGCAGAGTTTTTGGTGGGTTTTTTTGATATTTAGTTGAAGGTGGGAGTTGAATTTAAGCTGACTGTCAATTAGGACCCTTAGTAATTCGGCCTCTGATACCAATTTGAGAGATGTGTTATTATGGCTAGTGATAGAGGTGATTTTAAAGAGAGTAAATTGAAAGAGGTGATTTTAAAGAGAGTAAATACCATTAATTTGCATGCAACACATGGCAAGCAGAAAAAGGCCTAAGCACATGGCAGCTGCAACCCCTGTGGATCTAAAGGAGACCCCACAGGTTTCTAGCAAATTCCAAGACTAGCTCAGTAAAAAGGGCATGCCCAGTACGGTATAAAAGTGAATCAGCAAAACCCAAGTCAAGTCTTATTGTTAACTGTTGTTATTGTGGAGCCAATCATGAGCCTAAAAGAAAGAAGTTCTTAGCATTTGGTCAGCAATGCCACAAGTATAAAAAATGGAACCATTTTCAAAGGTTTTGCAAATCAAGCAAGCCTCATTCAATTATTAAGAAAGGTCACTCAAAAAAGCAAGTTGATCATATAGAGAGCTGCAGCCCTACTTTCTGTATAGGTGTATTAGTGGTCAGTGAAAAGGTTAATGCAGTAGATTTAGTGGCAAAGAAAGAAGTATTTTGTACTGTCCCGATCAATGATAAGCCCACAAAGCTCAAAGCAGACACTGGTTCAAAGTGTAATGTAATGTCAGCAGAAACATTTGCTAAGGTGAGGGCTGCTGAGCAACTTAATTTGGTCAATTGTGCGAAGCTTGTTGCTTATGGAGGTGAAGAGATTAAAACCGAAGGCTCAGTAGTGATTTCATGTTATTTGGCTGGGAACAGTTACAGTTTGCAATTTTATGTAGTACGAAAACATCTACAGTTATGATTAGGTCACAGAGACAGTTTGAGAATGAAACTGCTTTCGTTTAAAAAAGAAGTACACCATGTAAGAACATGTCCCAGTTCCAGCATCACTGATTATTTTCTCAGAGTATGCTGATGTGTTTGATGACAAGCTAGGCAAATGTCCAGTTGTGTACTCCATGAAAGTAGACCCAGAGGTCAGTCCAGTGGTCAGACCAGGAAGAAGACTTCCAATAGCTATGTAAGACAAGGTCAAGGTCCAATTAAACAAAATGGTGCAGCAAGGTGTGATTTGTCCAGTCACACGACCAACTGAGTGGGTAATCTTCCAAGGTAGCTGCTTATAAGAAAAATTCAGATGAAATCAGAATATGCATTGACCCAAGAGACTTGAACAAGGCATTAAAAAGACCTCATCATTCTATATGTACAGTCGAGGAGATTGTAACCCTCATGCCAAATGCCACTGTTTTTTTCTGTCTTAGATGCAAAGAGTTAATTTTGGCATGTAATGCTTGATTGCAAATTTTCACTACTGACTACATTCAGTACCCCATTTGGTAGATAGATTCCTCAGGATGGCTTTTGGAATAATTTCTGCCAGTGTAGCCTTTCAGCGTGCAATGGAGACATTTTTTCAGTTGGAGGTAATGGTGAAGCAGACCATGAGAGAATCCTCAAGAAAGTTCCGGACAGAGTGCGTGAAGTCAATTTAAAGCTCAATTCTCTGAAGTGCAAATTCAGACTACCAGAAGTTACTTATGTAGGTCATTTATTTACCAGTACAGGCTTGCGACCAGATCCTTTTAAGCAAGCAGTCATTCTTGAGATGTCATCTCCAGACAGCATTTTCCTGGTATGGTTAACTATTTGGGCAAATTTATCCCTAACTTTAGTGAGTTATCAGCATCTTTAAGACAACCGACAAGCAAAAATATTGCATGGTTATGGTTAAAACAACACCAGAGGGAATTTGATAACCTCAAACAGCAAATTGCCAACCTGCCTACATTAAGATACTATGATACCCACAAGCCAGTAGTTCTTTCCTGTGATGCTTCAAAGTTCGGTCTTGGTGCAGTTATTCTTTAAGAGGGCAGACATGTTGCCTATTCATCTAGAACTCTTACCCAAACTGAGATGCAGTATACTCAAATTGAGAAGGAACTTTGGGCAATTGTGTCTGCATGGTTGAAGTTCCGTGATTATATTTATGGCCGAGCAATCCAGATAGAAACTGACCATCAACCTCTAGTCACTATTTTAAAGAAGCCTATGCATTCTGCTCCAGCAAGACTGCAAAGAATGATGGTCAAATTGCAAAAGTATAATTTCAAAATTATCTATACAAAAGGTAAACCTCTTTATCTGGCTGATATTTTATCCAGATCGCCCAGAAATACCACTGAACAACTCGATGTAGAGAATTTTGACTTTGATGTCATGGAAGTGCATAATTTTTCTACCAAGAGACTTGATGAGCTGAGAGATCATACAATGACTGATCATCAATGTAGGATGGCCGTCAAAGCAATCCTGTGTACCACCACAACCTTATTTTCCATACAGAGATGAGATGTTGATGGAAGATGGTATCATTTTCAAAGGTCCAAAAGTTGTTGTTCCTACTTCCTTGCAATATGAATATATTCAGATGTTACATCGTGGCCACCCCGGTTCCGAATCAACCAAAAGAAGGGCAAGAAGACTAGTATTTTGGTCTTTTTTTATCAAAAAACATTGATAATGTGCTTTCTTCTTGTTCAGTGTGCAACTGCACTAAGCCACATTTGCAAAAAAAGCCACTTCATACTAGCTAATTCCTGAACCACCTTGGTCAACAGTAGCCACTGACATATTTGAGTGGAACAGACAACATTACTTACTGTTGGTAGACTCTTATTCGAACTGGTGTGAGATCGATTTGCTACCTAACCTAATGTCCAGTGCTGTTATTACGAAGATGAAACATCATTTCCTCAGTCTATGGTAGTCCACACAAAGTTATTTCTCACAATGGTTCTCAGTTTACCAGTCGGCCGTTTCAGAGATTTGCTAAAGACTGGAACTTTATCCATGTTATTACCAGTCCTGAATACCTCAGTCAAACGGCCTTACTGAATGTGCAGTACACAGTGCAAAGCAATTACTGGAGAGGTCAAAGTGTGACAATATCGATATCTTCATGAATTTACTCAGAAATATATCCAGTGATAACCAACTAGGCTCGCCTGCTCAGAGCCTACTGTCTAGGCATACCAGAACAACCTTGCCTATCAGTTCTAGTTTGCTGGTGCTTAATGTTAAAAACAACAGAGCAATCAAAGCCCAACGTTTTAAGAAGTGATCTTCTCAGAAGTTCAGCTATGATAAAATGAATAGATTTCTTCACCCGTTAAAAGAAGGAGAGACAGTGAGGATGCAAACGGTGAAAGGCTTTGATCGAATTGGTCAACTGAGAGGTATATGTACTGAGCTGAGATCCTACTTAGTGGAATCTGAGGGTACAGAGTACAGGAGAAACCGCAGACATTTTCTTCCTGTATCAGAAATGATATCGCAGCATTGTACCTGTGATACAGACTCTAGATCTCAGAGCAACTCTGACAATGTTCATACCAAAGAAAATGTTGCAGTATCCATTCCCGTACCTGATGATGTCCCAGTTGTCCCCAAAGTTAAAAATTCCTTGAAGACAGTACCCATTCCTAGATCGAATTTTGACTTCTATGTTACATAATCAGGTCATATTTCCAGACCTAGTGTAAAATACAGAGCAACTTGGACATTGTTGGAATATGGGCTAAATTCTTGGCTAGGCTTGTAAGGGCCTCAGGGCCAATAGCCTAATAACCTCATGATTATAGGACATAATTGTTTTATATGTGTCTAATTTTGTATGGCTGCATGTCAGATAATTAGTTCTGTATAATTGCCTGTCAGAAGATCACTTCTGTAAATTGCATGTCATTGAATACTGTCATTTCATATACGGACTATTTTTCAAAGAGGGAGGATGTAGATCAGAGCGTGTGTATGTACCTTTAAGAAGCATTTCCAGATGTAGCATGTGCATATAAATACTGAGCACGTGCAGACAGCAGTGCCATTTTAAGAGAACAGCCAGAGTCTTAACATGTATGAGTGTGGTAGTCAGTCTGTTTATAAGTTTATTTAAGTTTTAAGTTACAAAGCCTCATTTCTGATGTGTTTGTGTGTAATAAAGCTGCTTAAACTGAACCCACGAATGTTAATCTGTTTTATCCTGACCAGACAAGCGATGGCCAGGAAACCTACTACTAGGAAATCCTACTTATCCAAATGGGAGAGGTTTTCTATTTGGGGTTTCTCTCACAACCTGGACCCACTTACTGTGGATGTTCCTTTGGTTCTCTCTTCTTTGTGTGAGTTGCTCAGTGCTGATTTGGCCTATTCTTCTGTTAAAGACCTCTTGTTTCTAAGTATGGATCTGGGTCATTTTTCTTGTTAATTTGTTTATTGCTTGAATCCCAAAATCTAACGCTCTTATTTGCTCCAAATGGCTTACCTCTGTCATAATCTAATATGTCTCTGTCAAATGTTTGTATTTTTTTCTTTATCAATTGTTCCAAAGCTGAAAGGTCTGTGGCCGAAGTATTCAAATATTTACCAAAGAAGTATTCCCCTTCGTATATTTTAGCTTCCTCACAGTTATTAGTTACTTCGACAGTACATATATTGACACTATATGTAGGACTGGACTAGCTAATACTGTGATCTGTAAGCAAATATTATACAAAAACTAGTTTGGCATAAGACCAAAAATGCTTCTCCAACTAAGATTAAACAAAATGAAAAAAATGATAAGGTTTGCAATATGCAAGCTGTTGGCCAAAATGAAAACTATAAACTATAGATGGCTTAAACAATAAATCCCATATTTTGATTAGTACAAAAACACTATAGGATATGAAAATTTTTCATCACATTATTGCTATAAATCCTGAATAGAAAACCAAGTAGTTAGGCAGCCTAACAATCAAGCATACTGGCAGTTTAAGAGGCACTGCTATGCGAGCGTCTTTCGCTCCCATTTGTGCAGATCTTTTTATGGGCTACATATCGAAGAACAACTGATACATGATCAGAGCCATAACATATTTTTGGATAATATGGACATCTGGAGACCTTATCTGGATGATTGTTGGATGGTGTGGAGGGGTGATGCTGGATATGCACGGGAATTTGTAGAATATCTAAATGAAAATAAGTGGGGGATGCATTTTACACAATTATGATTGCAAGCAAATTACATTCCTGGATGTTCACATCTTACGTCAGGATGACCACACACTACAAACGGAGGTCTACAGAAAATTTCCCCAGTTCAACACCTTACTTCATGCCTTCAGTCATCCAAAACATCCCAAAATCCCAATTTTTACATATAAAGTGCATATTTTCTTCAGATGTAGCCTATAATACCAGTAAAATGATCTATCTCAAAGGTTTCTAAATATGGGCGATCATGCAGACAACATCAAAAGGGCATGTTCATTTACTACCGAACAAGAGAGAAAGACTTTGTTGACTTATGGCAAGGGATCTAAGAAAAGGGATGGACAATCTCCCCAACCCATCCGTCTAGACACAACATTTGTAAGCAATACGGATGGCTTGAAACATATTATTAATAACCATTGGGACATCCTGTTGGCCAATGCAAAATTTGCTGGAATGCTTTTCCCACAATGTCTTTTTTCTTACAGAAGAGGCCGCACAATCAACTCTCATTTAACTTATTATAAACATTCCACCTCTACTACTACACAGCTGGCCACTTACGTTAGTTGGCAGTATTCCCTGGGGCCATTGTAGTGCTTGCACACATGTTTGTAAAACAAAATAATTTACTAGCAGCAATACCCCACATATATTCCAAATTAGATGCTTCGGCAGCTGCAGCAGTGACTGGGTCATTTATTTGGTTACATGTTTTTGCTCTGCTTTCTATGTAGGGCAAACATCTAGACCACTAAAACATAGAATTAGTGAACATCTCAGTGATATAGGAAACAAAAGAATATCTAATGCTCTTTATAAACACACAATGACCCATTGTACTGCTAAATTTCAGTTTACAATTATTGATAGAATCCAAGGAAATAAATCTAATAAATCAGGATGGCATTCCATTTTAAATAATAAGGAATCCAGTTGAATTGTCAGGCTAGGGGCTTTGTTTAAGCCTGGCGTAAATGAATTAAGCTAATTCTGGTATGTACCAATCAGCTTTAACTCTGGTCTAATATTGCACTATTTAAATGGGAAGTTAATTTATGTCAGTTAATGCACTGAAGAAGGCTGGATCTTTGCCAAAACCGGTTTGCTGTTTGCCACATTAACGAATTTTACATTCTACATTTCTCCTTGGTGCTGGACTATTTTTTGTGTTTAACTATATGGTGGTTTGGTCCATGCACCCGGTCTCACTTGCGTGGGGTTGAGTAAGGTTGCAGCAACCATTGAAGGACCCCTGCTCTACAGGGACTTCTTCCTAGAGAACAAAAAAGTGAAGGCACAATAAATCCAATAGAAAGCCACAGTTATGGAGAAAAAATGAAACAAACTGTTCATATAAACTATTTATTTAGCACGTTGCCAAAGTATCATAAACGCTTTAAAATCCACATGCGTTTTCGTCCTCGTATATCAGGACTTCATCAGATGATTAAATAAATCCCTTCATCTGTATTTATACCCTTTAAAACAATTAACCCAATAATATTTCCCCATAGTATTTCAAACAGTCAAATCAGTATTCAAGTGGGCTCATAAATATTCATTAGCTCCTGCATTTTACTCTATTAAATTCATATTTCCTAATCAAAACCTGTTCATTAAATAAAGTGAATATATAAATAATACATATAAAATCATTTCAAGTTTAAAATACTTTAAATAAAATTATTCCAAAAATAAATACATTATTAAATACAAACTATTTTACTAATTTAAACTCATAGAGAATAGCACCATCTACTGACTTAACCTATTATTACCCAGTATTTATTTAGTTGTGTGTGTTATTATTAAGTTAATATGTTTTAGGGGGGGCTATTGAGGGTGTGTTATTATTTTTGTTTGAAGGTTTTGAATTAAAAAAGTTCTGCAAGATGTGACATAGGCTCAAATGGAGATGACAAGAAACAACTCTATAAAAGATTAACCTGACAAACAGCATATGCATGTAACACAAAAGCTTGAACTAGACATTTAACAAAAAAGCTCTTGTACATAATATGTGGGAATAATAATTTTTCAAGAATATGATGTTTTCTATAATGTTTTTAAACATTAATGGTCTCACTAATAAATGCAAAAAAGACAGAGCAGTGAACTATATTAAAATGTACAGTGCAAATAGCTATGCTACAGGAGACACCACAGGAAAGAACTTAACATGTGAATTTAATAAAGAAAGGTTTACAGAATATTTATTCAACATAATACCTGGGGCAAAGGAAGAGAGGAGCACTTAAATAAACTGCAAGAGAAGCTCCAATAATGAAAGAAGAGGATAAAAAGGACAATAATCATAGATTTGCAGTACTAAGGGGCTACTGGCAAGGGAGAATGATTACACTGGCATGTATTTATATTCTACAGAAAACTACTATAATGGAGCTTAAGAAAATTCTGGGAGAAATAATCAGCTTTCAGCAAGCAATGTTACTTATAAGGGGGACTGGAATTTGATTTGCAACAGTGAAGATGTGTCTGCCGGCCCAGATGGGAAAATATAACAAAGCAGGATAGATTTTTAAAGAAATTTATGAAACTATTTGGCAAAGAAGATGTGACTTCAGTACTAGGAGTTCCTTTATAAATTATTCCCTAAGATACAAAAACTGGGCTACGCTAGACAGAATTTGCATTTCACAGGAACGTGCGCATTTAATTGAAGTTCTTAATACACACCCAATAACTATTTTAGATCATGCGCCAGTAATAACTAAAATAAACATACAGGGTAATGAACTGAAAATGAAACATTGGCGCTTTCCCATCTGTTGAAAACAGAGGAATTTAAGGAACTGGGTAGAGGAAATTATTCAGGAGCTATTAGATAAGATGGAAATTTCTTCTGAAAACATAGCTAGGGACTGGGATAAAAATAAAGTGAAGTTTAAAAACAGGGTGGAAATAAAAGAAAGAGAGATATGGTTAAGAAGTAACAAAAATTATTTAGAGGGACTGACAAATGTTAAAGTACTGCAAAACAGGGAGGATCTCAGAGAACAAGAGGAGGAGCAACTGCAGAATGAAACAGAAAATAAGGGATTACCTTGATAATATGAATGAATTTAGAGAGATTGCTGTTAAGCAACTGTTTTTTGATAACCACTCTAAAGCATGAAAACTTTTAGCAAGGTGACTCAGGCAACAGATAGTAGAAAAGGCTGTCACCAAGCTTAGGGAGCCTAGAACAAGGAAAATAACAAGGGATCATGTAGAAGCATTAGAAATATTTTGAAAAGTCTATATAAAGCAGAGAAATATGAAAATCAAGAAAAGGTACAAATGGAAATGTTTATGGAAGAATGAAATATGCCAAGGTCAGAGTAGAGTGAGCTCAATTATTGACAGGATAAGAGGAAATGAGATAAAAATGGTGATGTATAACCAATCTACCGGAAAGTCCGCAGGAATAGACTGTATCCCTGTGGAAGTTTGGAAGCTAGGAGGGAAAAAAAACTGATAAAGATCTGGAAGATTTTGTTTAACAGTATTTTAAGAGGAGGAGAAGTACCAATATCCTGGAAGAAAGGGGTGGTAGCTATAATACCTAAAGAGAGTAAAGATCAGCAGATTCAGCTTCATACAAGCCCATTTCAATACTAAATCATGATTATAAAGTGTTTATGTCTATAATGGTTAAAAGAATGGCAAAATTGATAAATGTGGATCAGGGGGAAGCAAATATCTGACAACATTAACAGAACAATGATGATCAAAAGGGAAGCAGAATATAAACAAATACCACTGTTTGGCCTTAATGCAGAGAGAGAGCATTTGACAGAGTAAGCTGGGACTTCATGAGCAGAGCAATGGAAGCGTTTGCATTTTCTGATAAAATTATAAAGTTGATTAGGAGGATATATGAGGAATCGGAAGTGAAAATTAAAGTGGGTGAGGTCGACTCTGATAATTTCTGCTTGAGCAGAGGAACCAGGAGGGGTGTTCTCTCCCCTTTGTTATTTGTATTATATTTAGAACCACTGGCAAATAAAATAAGGGACTCAAATTCAAGGATATAATTGGTATGGTAGTCAAGAAAAGCTGGCTCTATTTGCAAATTATATTATTTTATACCCAACAAAACCAGAAAGGGACATTACAGTGTCATGGAATGTTTTAAGACAATTTCAGATATTTTCGAGATATAAAATTAATGAAGCTAAAAGAAAGGCAATAGCGGTAAATTATGTACCCACACACAAATTGGTTCAGCAATATCCATATTTGTGGGGACATGATAAAATGAAGTACTTAGGAGTATGGATTAAAATTATTCTGGTGGAGCAGCTAAGGATATACGGGAAGAGTCAAACAAAAGATGATATAAAAATTGAGAAAATAGCTCTGTTATATGGATATCGATAGTAAGATACAAGCAGTTAAATGTTTTTAGTCCCTTTAGTCTTATACACAAGTCAGGCATATTTTTATCAACCAGAAGAGAAGCTGTGGATAGGAATTAATAAAGAGTGAAGGATTTTATCTGGGAGGGGAAGACGGCAGGAATCAAGTGGGAAAAGCTTATTCTTCTAATAGAGCAAGGCAGACTGGGATTACCAGATTTGAAGAGATATCTCAGAGCAACACAGGTAAGGCTCCTATACATAACACAAGCAGAAAACTATAATTCAAAGTGAAAGAGGAGATGTTGAAACAGGGGGAAGCTCAAAAAACAAGGAGTAAATGAGGTTTTGGATGCAGACCTTTAAGATGAATAAAAATAATCATACAGAATATTTTATTTATAAAGTAGCAGAAAGTATTCTAAGTACTAAGCCAACAGATGAATGGAGAAAGGAGGTTCTTCTGAAAAGGATGACTGCAATTAGGGATACAGACAATAGGCAAGAGGAAGCTGGAATTTATAGGAGAAAACTGGCAAAGGAACCAAGGTATTGGGAGCAAATAACTAGAGAGGGAAAGGTAAGAGAATGGGAAGATGCCAAGAACTTATTTGGACTGCAGGTTAGAGATTGCCTTTCATATCAAGGAGGAATAAGAGAGTATAGGCAAACAGAAAGAAATAGGGGGTCTTAAATGAAAGACCAGCATTGGTAGAGTTTTTAGTAGACTAGAACAGAAGTTGCTGTTAAGAAAGGAATAATTAGTTGTTGTTGTGTCTTTCGGCTTTTCCCGGTTAGGGGTCGCCACAGCGGAACTCCAGTCCGCTAATGATTGGTAGTTGATTTTTATGTGCCGAGTTACCAGCCCTGACGCACAACCTTCAATGAAGGTACGCCCATTCACGCATGTCTCCACGCAGAAGATGCTCTAGGTGAGAATCGAACCGGACAGCGTAATTTTGTGAGGCGACAATGCTACCGTAGCACCACCACCGCGGGTCTAAGAAAGAAATAATTAGTACAGTATATAAAATATTGCATGATAACTAAAAGAATCAATCAGAGGAGGTTAGAAGGGATTGGGAAGAGAGATTGGATAAGCAATTTGCAAAGAAACAATGGGGATATATATATATATATATATATATATATATATATATATGTCTCCCGAATATGCAACAAAGTCTGCAAGATTTAGGATCTTTGCTTGGAAGTGTTTACATAAGTATTTTGATACCCCAAGTAGATGCCAAAGAATTTTTCCTGAGGTAGACAGCTAACATTGGAGGTGTGACAGGGGAGAAAGAGGTAACTGGGAACATATTTTCTCAGACTGTAATGAGTTGACAGACTTTAAAGATTCCCTACAGACTGCTCTGTCAGAGATACTGGGTGAGCAAATTGGTGTAACTAAGGAAATTATTTTTTTGAGTTATGATAAAAATTTGGAATTGCCTAGACATAGTAAGACCTTCCTGAGTCTAATTATGGTGGGTGCCAAAAAAGCAATTGCTAGAAAATGGGAATCAAAGTGTAAACCAACTTTTCAAGAAGTAGTGAAGATAGTAACAAAGATTAGACAACTGGAATTGGAATCTTTAGAAAAGTGTACGAGCAAATTACATAGGAAAAAATGGGAATTATGGGATCAGTACATGCAGAGGAGGAACGTGGTTTAAAAGAAGGCAGGATTTGAATGAGCTATGTAATGTTTGACTGACAATGAATGGATATAAGTGATGTATAACGTTTGCAGCTACATTTGTGTCAGCATGGTTTGTAATGTATAATTTCTGCAAACTGAAATTGGGTTGGTATGGTTTATTTTCATTTATATAAAAGTAAGCTTGCCTTGTCATGTGATAATTTAATAAAGATGTTTTTTGTTTAAAGTAAATAAGATGCCGTCTTTGCTAAATTACCTTTACGTTACATTTAAATTTTCTAAGATTCTACTTTTTTGTTAATCGTATCTTATAAAGTATATCTGCCATATTTCAAATCTCCCTTAAATTTCGAAAATCTTATCTGTTGTTATCCGATTCATTCCTTGTTACAGTTTCTAGCTCACAGAATAAAAATCACTCTATTGTATTTTTGTAAATACTGTATAAAGTTTGTTTGCAAACTTGTTTTTGTTTACTGTGGTCTTGCATTAATTTGTTTACTGTATTTTAAAATACATTCAATACAAAAGTTATTTGAAAATAAAAATCCAGTAAAAGTGCAGATAATGACAGTAGCTCTTGAAAGAAGTACATAATCATTAAACTGTCACTGACTCGGGAGTGTGCATAGTTCTTCAGGTAACAGATTTTTTTTTTTATATTTATTGATTGCTTTGTCCGACTGCAAATGTGTGTGGCATCTAATATGTAGAACATGAACTAATTATTTTTGTAACGCATTGCATTCCACGCTTACACGCTTACAGATGAAATACTGACATTATTTTATGGGTTAAATGGAATTCTGTGGCACAGTACTTTTAACACAGCTGCTAATGAGCCTCATTTTGTAGTCATAGGTTTGATACTCAATTTCTGCCAAAAAAAACTGTCTGATTCTGAGCAATTAATTTAACCAGACAGTGATCTTAGACTGTCCTTGAAAAGAAACACTTGTATCCAGTGGGCTTACACATCAACAGATAAACAAATAAAACAGGTCTATATTACATCATCAAACTCACAGGAGTCCAAACATTGTAATATCAAACCCAAATGTTCTAAATACAAAAATAGCAAAAGCACAGTACACCAATTTTTTTCCCCAGGGAAAAAAATTGGTGGGCCGTTTTTGGGGCTTTGCTATTTCCTCCACTGTGGTTCGATCTCGGAGTTGGTATATTTAAGTAGTGGGGTGTGGGGGGCACAGCCCCTCATGCTGGGGGGTGAAGCCCCCGCATTAGTTTAAGTTTAAAGTGCAAGTGGTTTTTTTTTTTTTTTTTTGTACCGGAACAGAGATTTTTTTTCACTGGGGGGGGGGGGGGGTCGCTGTTCTGTGTTTTTGTAATTTTTGGGTTTCGAACTTCATGGTTCGATATTACATCATTCGAACTCCTGTGAGTTCGATGATGTAATATAGACCCAATAAAAAAAAGAAGTTATGTACCTACCATAACGTTCCATGTTAGTTGTCTTCTTCTCGCCTTCTTTCTTGCTGGTTGAGTTCGGAGCCGATCCTCGGCTCCAACTCGGCCATCTTCAAAAGCTCGAGAGCTGCTTACTGGCTCGAGGCCCCCCCTATATCCCATGATGCCTGACGCTAGATACCCAGATCTCGTTTGGTAAGACTAACTGCAGACATAATAATAATAATAATAAGGGAATCCTATCCTAGAATACATAAATCGTACTGGAGAGACTACTAGTCAGAAAGAAATAGCCAGAGAAGACTCAGCCAGTGAAAAATCAAGAAGAACTCTTCTCGGTCCACTAGGATAGGGGGATGGAGGGTGGGATGCAAGAAAGAAGGCGAGAAGAAGACAACTAACATGGAAAGTTATGGTAGGTATATAACTTCTGTATGTTAAGTTGTCTATCTCGCCTTCATTCTTGCTGGTTGGGACAGCGTCCCTAGTACCTAAAAGCCCTGGGTGGCTCATCGGAAGAGACTCTTCAGAACAGTGGAACCAAAATCAGCTCTGCTCCGGGAAACCAAATCCAACTTGTAATGCGAAATGAAGGTATGTGGGTTGGCCCATGTAGCCACAGCACAAATAGATTCCATGGGCAACCTAGACTGAAAGGCCACCAAAGTAGCTAAAGTTCTGGTGGAGTGACCTTTTGGTTTGACTGGTAATTTTTTTATTCCTGAGTTGATATATGAATGTGATGATAGAAGTCAACCACCTGGATAAGGTTACCTTGGAGACCGGAAGACCTTGTTTACCTACTGCATAGGACAGGAAAAGATGATCTGATTTTCTAATGTCTTTGGTTCTATGCAAATAGAAGCGTAGCTGCCTGTGAACATCTAACTGATGCAACTTATATTCCGACCTGTTGGAGTGGTTAGGGAAAAACACAGGAAAGTCTATGGACTGATTCAAGTTACTCTCTGAAGAGACCTTAGGAAGGAAGGAAGGAAGGATTAGTCCTAAGAGCAACCCTGTCATTGTGGAACACGAGGTATGGGGGACGGATAGAAAGAGCCTGTAGTTCTGAAACTCTTCTGGCTGAAGTAATAGCTACCAGAAAAAGGGTTTTCCAAGTTAAGAACTTCAATGAACAAGAAGCTGCAGGTTCGAAAGGGGGCAAAATTAAATTTAAATCCCACGGTGGTGGAGGATCTCTCACTGGGGGCCTGAGCAGAGTGTTTCCTTTGAGAAAGGCTTTACACAGCTTATGGGGCATGATATTATTTTCCGACAGTCTAATGTGAAAATCTGAAATTGCAGCTAACTGAACTCTAGTTGTAGCGGAAGCGGAACCAGCATGGAAGAGCTCCGCAAGAAATTCCAAAATGTAGTGTACAGGGGCTGAAAAGGGGTCTATACTTTTTGCCTCTGCCCAGGAAGAAAAACGTTTCTACTTACTAGCGTAAGTTTTTCTGGTTGTAGACTTGTGTGAAGACAAGGATTTCATGCACAGAGGGGGAGATATCTGGGAGCCTGGCTAAGGTTGGAAGTAGAGCAACCAAGCCGTGAGCTGGAGAGAGTGTAGGGATTATGCAGCCCGCCCGATTGATGAATCAGGAGGTCTGGAACTAGGTCCAGAATCCAAGGCTGCTCGAGAAGATAGCGATGCAGGAATGGGAACCATATTTGTCGAGGCCAGTAAGAAGCAATGAGGATCATTTTGCAACCCAAAACGGTAGCTTTCTGAATTAGCTTCGGGATGACGGGAAAGGGCAGGAATGCATAAAGAAGTCCCTGAGGCCAATTGTGGACTAGAGCGTCTCTGGGGGAATGTCCGGGAAGTGGAAGGAGAGAGAAGAAATTGCTGCACTTGCTGTTGAAGGGAGTTGCAAACAGGTCGCAGCAAGGTTGGCCTCATTTGCGGAAGATTTGGTCCACAACTACCTGGTTCAGAGACCACTCATGAGGCACAAGAATTGCTCTGCTCAGTCTGTCTGCTATGACGTTGGACCTCCCAGGGATGTGCGTTGCAATCAGAAACCGTTGGGAAGAGATCGCCCACTGCCAGAGTCTCGACATAGGGGGTAGGATCTGGTTCCGCCCTGCTTGTTGATGTACCACACTACAGACATATTGTCCGTTTGAATTGCAATAGTCCCAGTAGGAAGAGAGTCCTGAACAGCCTGCAACGCTAAGAGCATGGCTCTCATCTCCAAGACATTTATGTGCAGATGATACTCGTGAGGTTGCCAGGTGCCTGGGACTGTTCTGCCCTGATAATGCCCCCCCCACTCGATCAGGGAGGCGTCCGTAGTCACCGTAGCCACTGGAGGGGGGGGGAACAAATGGTCTGCCGTGGAGCACTGATGTGGAGACCATCCACCACGCAAGGTGCTTCTTGCATGCTTGAGTGATCATAATCATGTAAGACATGGGAAGCTGCTGGAAGGACCATTGGGTGAAAAGAAGCCACTGAAGAATCCGCATGTGAAAACAAGCTAGAGGGACAAGTACGATCGCTGCTGTCATAAGACCCAGAGTTTGAAGGACAAACCTGGCTTGAATTCTTTTGCATGCTAATAAAACCTTGACATGCTGACGAATCACTAACACCCTGTCTGGTGGGAGGCTCGCTAACATGTCTTTGGTATTTAAATTTGTGCCTATAAAGGTGATAGACTGACAGGGCGACAATGCAGACTTTTCGAAATTTATTGTGATACCTAGCCTGGAGCGAGTGTCGATAGTACAGTGTCTGGCTCACAGAAGGTGATACCTGGTGGTAGCAGTAAGGAGCCAGTCGTCTAGATATGGAAACACCTGGAATCCTTGCCGTCTCAGGTGAGCGGTAACTACTGCCATGCATTTGGTGAACACCCGGGGGGCTGTGGTGAGACCAAAGGGCAGAGATCCGAACTGGTAATGGCTGGCTCCCAGCCGGAAAAGAAGGAATCTTCTGGAGCGTCTGTCCATTATGATATGGTAGTATGCATCCTAAAGATCTATGGAGCACATTCAATTGTCCTGACCCAGGAAGGGTAAAATGGACTGAAGCGTGACCATCCGGAACTTCATTCTTTGTACAGACTTGTTTAGTCTGCTGAGATCCAAAATGGATCTCCAGTCCCCTGTCTTTTTTGGTACCAAAAAGAACCTTGAGTAAATTCCGGATCCTTGTTGGTCTGCTGGGACTTGCTGGATGCCCTTTTTCTTAGCAGTTTTGAGACTTCTTGCACTGCTTGGTCCCTTAGATTGGGTGGAACGTCTGGAAGGGACTTGTTTGACCTCAAGGGGGTGCGAACAAAGGGAATTCTGTAGCCTCCAGATATGACGGACTGTATCCATTTGTCTTGTGTTATGTCTTGCCAGGCTCTTGGGTACAGTGATAATCTTCCCCTGACTGCCTCCAGAGGTGGGCAGCCAGGCAACCCTTCAGGGATGCTGGAAGGGCTTCTCAGAGAAACATTCTCTGCTGCCCTGATTTTGATGACCCCCTCTGCCAGGAGGGTGGCGTCTGTTATTGTTCACTCCTCTGCCCCTGGATGGGAACTCACCACGTGTGTCCGGCAAGCCTCCCTGGGATTTCCGGAACCACATCTTTCCACTCTTCTGACCCTTAGGATACGGTCTGGAAGGAGTGGATAAACGGACTCCTACAGCAGAGTCTTGCCTTCTTGCTCATACCTGGTAAGGGTATCTTTCACCTGTGATCTGAAAAGAGAGGAACCATCAAAGGGGGTGTTGGTGAAAGACGCTCTGAAAGGTTCCGCAAAGTTACATAGCCGCATCCAAGAGTGCCTCCTTAGGGCCACGCCTGTGCCTGCGGCTCTACTCGCACCATCAGCTGCATACAAAATGAGCCTCATGGAGGAGTTTACCACTGAATTAAGAGTTGCCAGCTGGGAGGCTGCCTTAGCCTGGGCCCCCTCAGGTGATGGATCTTGGAGGGTATCTCCAAGCTCTTTCAGGAGATCCCTCTGAAGACGGGTAAAGTGGCACAGGTAATTCAGGGACCGCATGGAAAAGGTCACTGAAGAGAACATCTGCTTCCCATATCTGGCCATCGTCCTGGACTCCTTGTTACGGGGATGGACAGATGAAGAAGTTTCAGCTAACTCCTTCTTTGTGGCCGCCGCTTGGGGTCTGGAAGAGGGGCAGAGGCTGACACAGGCACCCTAGGGCAAGGAGCCGATGGGGTCGATCGTGGGACTGACTCAGGGCCAGTACACTCCTCATCACCTCGAAGGCATCCCTGCCCATACACAGAAAGGGCTCTGGTTCCGAAGAAACCAGAAGTCCTCCCCGCACCGAGGGGGATGGCTCCGAGGCAGATATGGGAGCTGGGCTCACCTGAGCCGAAGCCCCGAGGGGGAGAGCGGGGTCGGACAAGGGTCCAATGCCACTCGCCCCCTCGGAGCTGACGAGGGAGTCTCCGCGCCCAGATCCCTCCAGGGAAGGTACCATGGAAGAGATCAGAGCCGACGACAGAAACGAAAGAGAGGGTATCGGCACAGACGGTTCCACGACTCGAACCGCAACAAACTCCGGCTCCGAGCTCATAGGATAAGTCGGAGGAGGAATATCTACAGCTGTGGATAGAGCAGACTCCTGATGAGGAGGGCTGGACAACATTTTGGCTAGGGCCTGCGATTTTAACAGCCTACTGACCACTCTTTCCAAATCATGGTCTGAAAGTCTAGAGGACCGAGAAGAGTGGGATGAGCGATGACTATGCTCCGATTGGAGCAGGGGCGACTTCGGAGCTGAACGTATCGACTCCAAGGAAGGAGACCTGGATCTTTTCCGACTCTCAGCCGGCTCCGAAGAATGTGTCGGAGCCGACTGGGAGGGAGGGACATCAGTTCCAGCCGGAGCAGAGATAGTTTGTGTGGCTTCACCCGACGGCTCTGAACTGGGAGCCGAAGGTTTTGGTGGCCTGGAGGATTTCACAGGCTGAGCCTTCGCCGGTGAATCTTGGGGTTTAAGCAAACCCCTCAGGATCAATTTATTTTTGCGCTCCTGCATGACTCTTGGACTGAAAGCATGGCAGATCGAGCAAGAGTCCTGCAGGTGCACGGTGCCCAGACAATAAACACAAGAAGTGTGACCATCTGTCAGAGACATCTTCTGACAGCATGAGTCACACTTCTTGAATCCGGACGGTTTAGGATCCTTGGACATCCTGCAGGAAAACCAAGGACAAGAACACACACAGAAAGGTTAAAGTAACCAACCAGTAAAATTTTACACACTACAGTTACCAAAACCAACTACAAGCACTACTACAACAAAAACTAAAGATAACTATTACTAAACACTGACAGTGATTAATAAAATAATTTTTTTTTTTTTTTAGAAGGAGATAGAGAGAAAGGTTAACCTCTATCTTAAATGGAAAACCTTTCTGAGGAAAAGGAGAGAAGGGGGGAGGGGAAACTCTAACTTAAACAAGTTTCTTGGGGAAAGTAAACAGATCTAGAAAAGAACTAGCTACAATACAACAGTCTAATCCAACGACTAATTCTACACTAAAAACTACAGTTTTGACAAAAAAAATACAATAATAACAAAGTTTTATACGACCTGAGCCAGTAGAACAACCTCGCAGCAGAAGCAGCAAACGAGATCTGGGTACCTAGCGCCAGGCATCATGGGATATAGGGGGGCCTCGAGCCAGTAAGCAGCTCTCGAGCTTTTGAAGATGGTCGAGGATCGGCTCCGAACCCAACCATCAAGAATGAAGGCGAGATAGACAACTTAACATAAAAGGCTTCCTTTAAGAAAAAATATTAAATTATGCTGTAGAATGCCATTTATGTTGCAGTTAGAACCTGGAGGAGGTTTCTTGAAAGATTTGTATTATTTCTGTGATCAATATTCTCTCACAAGACACACACAAACTGTTTAAAAGGAAACAAATCTAAATTATTACTGTCTTACAATAGGATATAAACTACATTTTGGTATAGTTAATATGGTATCATCATGCAAAATCAGCAAAGATGATAAATATGCATAGACATTAATATGATATTAAGAATAAAGTGTATACACCATTTACACCAAACAATAACACAAATATATTCTCCAAATGAGAATATGCGTATGTGCTTTACTTAGAAAAGGACTAAGACTTTTTAGCTAAAAGAATACAATGATAGCAACAACTAAAAGAAAAAATGAAAATGGCATCTTCAGTAATGAAAAACACTCCATCCATAACACCTTTTTTTATTTTTGCACATAGGGTTGGGGTGTCATTTCAACAGTGACAATTATCTGGAGCGAAGGTTTACACCTATGGGTGGCTAGCTCCACCGTGGTAGTTTTTCCACACCACACACTTGCATGCACACTCACACCTATGGCTAGTTTAGAGAGTCCAATCCACCTACTGCATGGCTTTGAAATGTGAGTGGAAACCAGAGCACCTGCAGGAAACCCATGCTAACACATGGAGTATATGCAGACTCTGCACAGAAGGCACCGCAACCAAAAATCAAACCGGGGGGAACCTCTTGTTGTGAGGTGACAATGCTATCTGCTGTGGCACTGTGTTGCCAAACAGTACTGGTAGTTTTGATTTTACTTTCCTCTCACATGAGAAAGAGGAACCTCAGTTGCTCAAAATGTAAAACTGGAAAGGTCTCCAAAAAAAGACAGTACACAGAGTTCCAAAAGAGTAGTAATAGACTTACCAAGGTAAGTTTGTAAATGTTTATAACAGTTTTCTGTTACCATAATTGTGAAGCTGTACACAGTGTATGGAAATAGTAGTATCTCTACCTCTAGGAATATCCTAAGCCAGTTTCAGTGCTGTATTTTGTACAACTCTGAGTATTCTTTAGTCTATGTATAATTTTTTGTTTGTCTCCTGTAGCAGGGTGCTGGACTGTGGTTGAAAAAGGGCTGTTAACCAGTCCACTTATCCTATTGTTTTTATCTATTTTTAGTATAATAAAACCCCCAAATAGAGTGTGCCTAACTAGAAATGGTGCCATCACAAACAAGTGTCTCAGGCATAATCAACTTTATATCCTTTAAGAAGAGGCACCAATAAACAAGAATAATTTATCATGCTTACACAAGATGGTTTGGGTAATTCTTTAATATGATGCTCCCCATCCATTCTCCAAAGATTATTACTACCACTTCAGTGTCTGCAACAAAACACCCACAAGTGACCTGTCAATCAGCTCAGATAAACAAGTTAACATCTTTGGGTAAGCTAGAATTTAGCATGAGAGCCTGCAACAAGTTGCTGTAGCTACACAAAAATAAAGAAAATGGGGAAATCACAAATGTCGCTCTGACTCGTACAAAAAAGAAAAACAAAAAAAAATTGTAATAATTGTTTTTTTATTTTCCATTTTCTTTGGTGTTTCATCCTCTCTGATAATATAAACTGCATGCAGTGAAAACAAAACTGTAAAAAATGCACTTGCTGTCCTAACCTTGTGGAAGAATGAGGCACACCATAGTTGTATCCTGAAGCCTGTAAAATGCGCTGTATGTGGAGAAATCCATTATCAGCAGTCCAGCTGTTAGTATTTGGTAAATCCAATGTCTGGCAAGGAGTCTCTTTTTGGGTCCATGCATGGTTAGCTTTGTTTGGTTCCTTTGATTCTCTTCTTTTATTGTGAGGATCACTTGGTAAGATTTGTCCAGGTAATTTGCCATTTTTTGCATAGGTGAAACAGTCTACATCAGACGGCTCACAAAATTCATTTTTAGAGCTTGTGATAATTCTGTCTGTCTTTTCAAATTCTGACTCAAAGTCTAGCTGACGGCGAGGACCAGATTTATTTGTTGACAGGTAGATATATGTAAAATCTGCTGGAGTATGGACAGGTTTTACATTTTGAACACCTTTTGTCTCCTCGTCTTGCACTGCTTTAATGATCTGAATGAGTTGGAACAAGCGTATGCGGTCATGCATATCAGCAATGCCCAATCTGGAATAATCATTCATAGTCAGTTTGGCAAGTTCTTGTGCTCTCAGCAACCCCATAGCAGTGAAGGAAGGATAGTATTGCTCTAGCCCAGCTTCGCATAGACATTCATAAAGGCATGATGCCATCTTCATTTAAGATTCTGGAAAAAATAATATTTTATGATAAATATCAGTTTTATTAATTTCCATATGCATTTTTTGTGAACATGCAATAAAACTAATGTCCATATAAAAGTAGGTAAAGCTGATGATGCAGGAAGGTTTATCTCAAGTAAATAACTGATGCCAAAATCATGGACTGAAACTAAATATCAAAAATGCATCATTGTGTCCTTTGGGAAGCCATCTATGCTAGAGAACTACCACATTGACAATACACCCATAAGAGCTGACCCAGTTGTTTGGGATTTGGGAACATTTGTGGACAATGACCAACTTTTGATTAACATGTGTCTATTGTTGTAAGAAAAGTCCTTTAATATTGCACAGCTTATAAACAAAGCAATTGTTTCTAGATCTAGGGATGACATTGTCCCCCTTTAATCAGCCCTCATTAGGCAAGTTATTGAATAAAATGCTCCCTTTGGCATGCATCTGTCCAGACACATGCAACAACTGGAACGCCCACAGAGATACCTTACTAAAAGGATACAAGGCCTAAACAACATGTTCTACACCAACTCAAAGCCTTGTCACTATACTCGGTATCCTACTGACTGCTAACAGGTGACCTGGCATACAAAGCATCATCCAACTCATTACTGATGGATTTACTTCATATCAGCAAGTGAAATGGCATCATAAATACTTATTGTGATCTGGTGCTCACTAACATGGGTGATTGTTGCACCACCCCATGTGTGCAGCCCTCCCTATTGAGGTATGATCATAAATCAGTCCCATTAGAAGTAATAATAACATCTGACCCCCCATGAGCAGCAAACAGACTAAAAAACTTCCAAAGGGAATTACAACCTTATATGTGAGGGCATTAATAGCTTCATAGCCCCTGCCCTCACTGATGGCATGGACAGCTATACTGGTATTTACATAAATGCTTGTACAAGCATCTCTACAAGTGGTTTGACTCAGCAGTACCTGATAAGATCGAAACAAGATCCTCAAGAAAGAACAAACCTGCCTGGTTGACATCCACCATTAACAGGTTATACAATAAGAGAAAGAAATTGCTGTCCAAGAGCAGGAAGGAACGGTCTCTGAATTGAAAGCATTCCCTCCTCGGCTTAAACAAGCAAATAAGACACATAGTACGGCACTGTAAAGTTAACTATGAATCCAAATTAGCCTCCTTCACTAAGGATAACCATAAAGCCTTCTTTAGATACATCAGAAATCTTAAAGGAAAAACCCAGATCTGCACAGAACAAGTTGGTAATGGCAGCACACATATTGAACCGGAGAAAGAGCCAGCCTGCTAGCTGATAGGTTCAGTGAAAACTTCTCGCCCCTGTCCCCCCCACATATCCCCAAAGCTTCCCTACTATCTGCCCTCCACCTTGTATCTCCAAGGAGCATGGTGTAAACAATCTCCAAAGCCAAAAACACAGTATCTATGAGACCTGATAATATCCCAGGCTGTGTTCTAAATGGATTAAAACAGGAACTAGTTGGGTACTCATTTTAACCACAGTCTGAGCACTGGTTTTGTACCTGATGAATGGAAAACAGCAGCCGTCATTCTGTTACATAAAGGAGGTGCCTCCACAGACCCCTGGGAACTATAGACCCATAAGCCTGACCAGCGTCATCTGCAAAGCTATAGAAGGAGTAATCATGGTCCTTATCAAAAAGTTATATGAGGCCTCCAAATGCTTGACCTGACCCAGTTTGGCTTTGTTAAAGGGAGATCCTGCCTCTTGAACTTCATGGACTTCTTTGTGACAGTCACCAAGGCCCTGGACGAAGGCATATCTGTGCATATGGCCTACCTGGACCTGACCAAGGCCTCTGACACTATTCCCCACTCATGTATCATTGTTAAACTCACCCAGCTGGAGATCAATGTGAATAAAACTTAGTAAGGAATATTTTAGAAGACTTAAATTAATCCTGAAAATAGCATTGACATCTAGGAACAAAATTCAAGCTATAAACCAATTTGCACTTCCTATCCTAACTTACAGTTTTGGAGTGAATGACTGGCCCCAAAACACGTTGGATAGATTAGACAGTAAAACAAGAAGGATGCTTCATGCTCACTAAATGATTTATAAAAATCAGTGCATACCAAAGGAGGTACGGGCCTCCTTGAAAATGATTACATGTATAGAGCTGTACTCCTCCCTCATCAGGTCAATAATTGAGTACAATGCTCCGTTTGGTATGTACCTCTCCAAACACCTGCACCAGCTGTAAAGGCCACAGAAATATCTCACAAAGAGAATCCATGGCCTCCAACACCTGTCCTATGTGGTCAGGCTCAAATCACTATCACTCTACTAGGTATCGTACAGATTGCTTAGAGGTGATCTGTGTCTCGCCTACAAGGCAATCCCTACCCTACTAGAGATGTTCCATATCTATAAGTCTAACTCCTCGCTCATTATCTGCTCAAAAGGTGTAAATCTAATATGCAACATTAACAAAACCTGCTGGAGAGACAGTTTGTCTCCCAGAGGCTGCCCCATCTCTGGAATAGACTTCCCATACATGTCAAACAGAGTATGTCGCTGACTCTCTTCAAGCTCAACCTTGATGAGTGGGTGGAAACGCACAAATTTGTCCCAGGGGTTCCCCTGTGTCCATCATTGACAGGGGCGACAGGTGCTGACTGAGGTTTCTTTTTGGGGGGATAAACTCTTGGCTAGGCTTGTAAGGCCCCAGGGCCATTAGGTAACCTCCCGTGATCCTATGAATTGTGGGACTGCACACAAATCTGCTGACCTCACAAGACTCAATTGTAGTGAAAGTTTTGAAACATGAGAAGAATAAATCTAAGATGACTTCCCCTGCTTATTCTAGAAGCATATCGGCGTCACGCAGGAATGGAAATCAAACCAGAAGTAGATAAAAATCAGGCAGCAACTGAATATAATGTAAAGGATCAGATGAGAAGGCTAGAAAGATCCATGCTTGGCATACAGGCATTGTCAGACCCCACTCTGATGGACCTCCTGCATATCCACAAAACAAACAGTACCAGAATTACCCATTCTAAAGACTTAAGCCTTGCCTGTGATATAAACAGGATCTGCTGTAGAGATAGGTACAGGATCTGCTGTACAGATAGGTACAGCATGTATCACATAGACTGCCCCATTTGTGGAACAGGCTCCCCATCAATGTGAAGCAGAGTTCCTCCCTAATCCTATTCAGTTACAATTTGGACAATTGGATGGGAAACTGGAAATTCATCCCTGGTTGGCACCTATGTCTCTGATGCAAACAGGTAACCTGTAAATGGTTCATCTCCCAGGCCCATGCTTACACTTATCAAGGGTATCAGAATTAGTCAAAGATTTGGGATGCATGGCTAGGCTTAAAAAGGCCCTTGTGGTCGTTAGCCTAGTAAACACCTATGACCCTATGTGGAAAATGCATAATATAGTTGCAAGTATAGAAAACTTCTGGAAGAACCTCATGTTGATCAGGATCAAACACAGGAATGATTAAGGAGAGGTGAAGTCAAATTAAAAGATGAAAGATTAATATTGGAGGCCCAAGATAGTGGGCTACATACACGTTGGTTTACAAAGACCATTGAACATGTGGGAGAAACAGAGAAATATAGGTTCTGTAAAACAGAATTGGAAACAGATGCACACCCTGTTGCTTGTTGTGACATACTAATGGCAGAACAATTGTATACTGAAACGCACAATAATGTGGCAAGACTGTTGCACTGGGGATTGTACAAACATTATGGTGCTGAAGTGGCTGATGATGACATCTACAAAACATGGGATCACCCATTACCAACAGTTCACAAGACAGATGTGAAAAAAACAGATACAGTGGTCCATGAAAAGAAGACAAAAGTAGCATTGATCATTGAAATTGCTACACCTAGTGACTACAGTGTCTTGTGTACAGAGAGACACAAAGTCATAAAATATCAAGATTTGCAGGCAGAAATGACAGCAATGTGGAAGAAAGATACCCAAACACTTCCAATAGTAGAAAGGAGCAATGGGTCTTATAAAAAAGAATCTAAAATTATATGTAGATATGTTAGCAATATATGTAACTCCATACAAATTGCAGAAGGTGTCATTACTGGGCATATTGCGGGGGCTGCGAAGAGCACTTTTGGCTGACATCAAAGATTGAAACAATACTAATTTCATGAACTTTAATCGTACTTTGACTTAGGAATGGGGTCCATCCCCATCATGATATTAGAAACCCAAAACATTTGGAGAAAATATAAAAAAAATAAAAACGGATCATCCCGTATATTGTCAGGTGGGTTGCAAATTGGCTTAGCGATATAACACACAAATTCAAAATAGGTGACTCTACCTCTACCAGCAGACCCGTAACCAGTGGCTTTTCACAGGGATCTGTGATGGGGCCCCTACTGTTTGGAATCTACTTCTCAGATGTACAGGCTAAAACAAAAGGCTTATAGCTGACAAACTTTGCTGATGATTTCAAACTGGGTGCAGTCACCAAATCCCCAAACAATGCCAAAAACTTATGAGAGAGATTTAAACAGACAAACAACTGCTGCCAAAGTCACAGGCTAAAACTCAATGTGAAAAAATGCATTATCATCCCCTTCAGCAAGGGTGACATCCCTGCAGACTACCTCATTAATAACAACACCCTAACATTGCAATCAGTGGTGAGAAATTTGGGCACACAGGTTGATAGCAATCTTTCCTTTGACCACCACATCTCCACAGTGGTAAGAAAGGCTTTCTGCATCACCCACCTCATAACTAAGGGCACTGCATCCTGAAGAAGAGGTTATAACTCCCCTGCACTCCTCACTCATCAGGCCCATAATAGAGTACAATGCTATCTTTGGTATGTACCTTACCAGGCACCTGCAGCAAATGGAAAGACCTCAAAAGGTTTCTTACAGAGAAACAGAAAAAGTCTATCAAGCTGGCCAGAGAGATGTTGGGAAACTGCCCGTCCATGACAGCACCCCACTCTCTCTTTCATCATTCCTTCTTTCCTTATCTGTCTTCAACAGGGTGCAAGGGGGCAGTATAAGTGAAACAGTGTGATGCTCAGCCTAAAAAAAAAAAAAAAAAGTAAACCAAGATTCAACTCAAACAGAAGAACACATTCTCAGGCTTAGCTACTTACAGCAAAAACACCACACTTAGCTTTCCTGACTTGGTGCTATAGGAATTCTTCTCACAGAATAATTAGCCTAACCTGATCAGGTCCTTTACAACAAATTACACTGTTTCTGGGTACTTACCTTCTTGGTGGCCCTGCCTTGCTCCCCTACCCTAACCCCAATTCTCACTCAGCCCTCTTACTCTTCATTTACTCTTTTCATAATTTACCATTACCCAAACAACAGAGTATTACTTTTGAACCAGTCACAGCAGTCCTATTCTCTCTACCATAGGAAACCATGCCATCCAAATTTACAGTCTACCAAAGCCTACACGCTAACATTGAACAATCAAGCTACTTGTGCTGCTAATTCTATAACCCTATACTAGAAACTCCAGCAATCCCAAAAGCAGCAACCCATAGTTTTAAGACTACAGACTCTTCCAACTAGTTAATCTAACCATAATACCACATTATCTTCCTAAACAAATTAAAGTCTTCTCATTTCTATCCCCAGCTACCCATCAAATTTCTAGTCATACTCTTAACATCTCCACCCCTACCATACTCCATTCCATAAAGTTACACTTCTTGAAATAACTCTCATCCATATTACCTTACTGTATTTCTAGTAGTTACACCGTACTTCTAACCTATACTTCTTCACCATATTTCTAATCTATACATTCTTCACCACAGCTATGCTTCTAACGTTCTTACTCTCTTCGCTCTTAATGTTACTTGCCCACTTCACCACTTAACCACTCAATCTTCCATTACCTTCTTTCATACCCTAGCAGGCAACATTCCCCTGCAGACTCCTACCCCACTGACCATCTAATTATCACTCTTATATGCTCAAACTACATACTCTTTAAAACCAAAATATTTACAACTAAATCCTAAAAAAAATTGAAATATCCAAAATGCCAAAACAACTCCAGCTTACTTCTACTACTCTAGCCTCACATAATACACAAACAGAATGTGGGGATGTCTACCCAAACACAGGCCCAAATGTTGTTATAACTTATTCACCAGCAGAACATGATTCTACACGCAGTTAAAACTTAAAGAGACCCCCTCCAATAATGACTTCTTAAAACTACTTAACCTAGATCTCCAGACTCTTTCCTACCTTCGGGTTATAATAAGTTTGGACTAGATTGGGAAAGCCGAAGAGCAGGCAGTATAGCAGTAATGCATAAAAACAATCACCAGTTTCACTTGTACTCTTGTACAAAAATAACATCCTTAAGTTTAGCAATGCAGAAATACTAATTGCCCAACTTCAACTAAACCCAAACAAATCTATGTATATAATACATATATGTGTATGTATATGTATACATACACACACACATATATATATATATATATATATATATATATATATATATATAGCAATTTTAGATATCCCCACAAACAAACCCACACTACACCCGAAGACATTCTAAACTAGTTATCAAAGCATTAAACAAGAAATTCTCATTCTTGGTGATGTTAATATAAATTGGGATGCACTGCATACCTCCATCAACTATTACCTCAATATTTATAATTTCTCCCAACTCTTGGACTGGACACTTACTACCACACTCAATACAATTACGCATGCTCTCTACCCGACTCTCAAGTGATCACCACCCCATCTATATCATTAGAAAATATAAACAGACAAGATACATTTTCATCACTATAAACTAGTTATAAACCTCATTAAAACCAGTGCAGACTCTTCCTCCAGTTCCTTACATCAGGTCAACTGGCACTGCTTAAAATGTCTACCCCTAAATGAATCCACTAGCAGCTTTAGCAAGATCTTCTTAAACTTACTTAATGAACGTGCACCACTTAGGAAAATGTGCAGAAAATCTTGATCTGCAGGCTGGCTTCTTTAAGGTTTCTTTTTTATTTTTTTTGGGCGGGGGGGGGGGGTGGATGGATAAACACTTGGCTAGCCTTGTAAGGGCCCCAGGGTCATTAGCCTAGTAATCTCCTATGATCCTATGACCAACTCACATCACTAAACAAATCATTAGACTTAAAGGCAAAGACTGAAAAATCTGTCAGAATAACAAAACTCTTCCCGAGTGACAGACTTACCATATTCTATGGGACCAAGTAAATGTCCTTGTAAAACAGGATGAAAAGAGCTACTATGTATACATTTAGAACAGTTCCCAGAGTAATCCAAAAACTTTCTTGTCCACTAGCAATAACCTCCTTCACCCAGGCAGAAAAACCCAACCTAGTCCTGTACCAAATGACAGTGATAACACAATAGCAAACTCATTTAACTCCTACTTGAACAACACAACATCAATTACCTCAACATAACATCAATTATCTCAAAGTCTTGTCACGCTTTTCAGTATGAACCAGACTACTGACAGGCAACTTTAGCCTTGCAAATGTGTAACTGGTATGACAGAAAAGTCTGTTGAAGCTCTATATGCAAGTTAAATGATATCACAACTCTCTTTTGCAAAACAAATGGAACATGTTGGATGGATAGTTTTGTATCACAAAGAATGCTGCTGCTATGGAAAAATGTTCTGCTCCTTAAAAAGCAAAGTACTTCTTGTACTCTACTCAAATGTTGCTTGGATAAATGGATGGGTAACTGCAAATTCAGCCCCAGTTTAGCACACCATGTCCCTCACGGATAGGGGAAACATGTAAATGTCCCAACATTTCCTTGTCTGGTCTATCTCACACAGTATCAGTGGCTCAACAGGTAGTGCAGTTACCTTTGGTGCAGAAAGCCGTGGATTCTATTCCCACTTTGGGAGACCGGATTAATTTTCAAATTGCTGGCACTACAGTACAGTATTAGGGGGTGCTCCACTCTTAAGTGTGCCATGCTTCAGATAAGACATTAAACCAAAGTCCCATCTGCTTAAGTTGGTGTTAGCTCAGGTGGGTGTAAAAGATCTCATAACATTTATTGAAAAGAGTAAGGGAAGTCCCTTGTTGCTGTGGTCAAATTTCCCCTAGTAGTATAATACCATCTAGGGTCTCCCCTGAAGTTAGACTACTGGCATAGTGGAACTAACCTGATCAACAAAAAAAGATAAATAAATAAAATAATATTACTGGGTTATATGTATGCAAAATAAATGAGCTAAAAACTACCATGGGAATGTAAGGCCAGGTCTCTTAAGATCCTCACAGATAAATAGCCTACTAAGTACCTATGAACACAGCAACCACACTAAGTAAATCCACATGTTCTCAACCATGCTATGATCAACCTGAAAATTTCATCTCAAGCAATAACCTTTACACTAAGAATCATCCCTACTGTATGCATCAAAAGACTACTACATAATCTGGTTAACTACTCTAGCAGCTGATAAAATCCCAGCAGACTACATCAAACTAGCAGCTCAGGCTTTAGCATTTCCAGTCTCCATCCTCATAAATACATGTATTACAGAGTCACATGTTCCTGCAATATGGAAGTGATCATACAGTGTACCACTACATAAGGGAGGAAACTCTACTGAACTAGGTCTCTACCAACCCATAGCCATACTTCCTCCTCACTCATAAATTCCTGGAGAGCTGTGTGCAACACTCAAATCCTCCAATATCTATTCAACACAAATAATCTCCTTTCACCTACCCTAGTTGTAGCCCACACCATAGCACTACTACTGCTCTACTATCATTTCTAGGCAATGTCAACTAACACTGTAATGGTGGCTGACTAGTCCTAGCTATGTTTGGACCTCTACAAGGTATTCAGTACTATTCCACACTCAAAACTGATTCAAACCCTTGCAGACCATAATTTACTGCATTCAACATTATTATTGAAGAACTACTTAAGTAATCTCACCAAAGCAGTATTTTGTCCCCTCCCAGTCTCTACAAGTGTCCCCCCAAGGGTCTATTCTTGGACCTTTGCTATTCAACATACACATAAATAACCTTCACACTGTCTGATCTTCATCACGATGATTCAATATGCTGATGATGCTACAAGTCATTTGTACCACCCACTCGTTGGAACAGCTACAGTCTATTGCTCAGGAATCCTACTTGGCAGAAGAACAGTGAACAGAAAATCCTCACCTTATACTTAATGGTGACAAAACTAAACTGATGCTCTACTTCTCTAAAACCAGTTCCCTAAGCTGAAATAGTTTATTTCCTCTGCTCAAAACATTGAACTTGACAAGGTTTCCAACGCTATGCTTCTTGGTGTAATAACTGATAAACTCAGGTTTTACATTCATTTAAGTGATATCATTAAAAAATTTCACCAAAAGCTTGAAGACCTAAACACAACAAATCCACTTCTCACTGGCCTAGGTCATAAATCTTCTGCATAAGTTTATCTCCTACCAGTAGACAGTCCTATATGCTGCCACTATCCTTACTAACCTACACAATGGCCTCCTAGGAAAACTGTTACAATAAACTCTCAGTTAACCAGCACCCACGGGGATTGGTAGATGCCGGATAAGTGTAGTTTCTGCTTGCTTGAGAGTTACTATTAAAAATAGGCCTGAGTAATACTTTACTCTATGCTATTTGTTTGGTTTGACTTGTTCTCAGGTTGGGGATAGAGGGAATTTATTCCTATCTTCCTTTTTATGATGATGTGATAGTCAATAAGGACATCACCATATGGGCTAACCAGAAACCCTGGCTTACAAGTGGGGTGTATAAGCTTCTGAGAGCACTCAATGTTGCCTTTAAGTCAGGGGATAAGGTTATAAGGCCCTTAGGTTAGCCAAGAGAATTTAAATAAAGGTGTGAGAGATGCCAAATGTGCCTATGGAAAGAAAATTCAGAGTCACTTGACAGACCTAAAAGACTCCAGACATCTGTGGCAAGGAATTCAATCTATAACAGACTGCAGGCCCTCATCTTCTCAAATGTGATGACAGTGCAATGACAGCACTGAATTTCTCAACAAGCTCAACATATATATTTTAGCCGGTGTGAGGAAAAGAACACTACTACAGCATCAAAAGTCCTTATCAACCAGGACAATGAAGTGCTCTGTCTCAACCCAGCTGATGTTTGGAGGGCCTTACACAGGGTAAACCCAAGGAAAGCATCTGGACCTGACAACATTCTGGGGTAGGTACTCAGGGACTGTGCTGATCAACTGACAAACATCCTCACTGATATATTTAACACCTCTGAGTCAGGCCATCGTACCCAAATATTTTAAAAACACAACTATCATACCATTTGCCAAGAAGTCTCCGCCAACAAGCCTCAATGACTACCACCCCATAGCTCTCATCTACACTATAATGAAGTGCTTTGAAAGACTGGTCAAGGACTACATAACAGCAAGACTTCCTGCAACTTTTGATCCACTCCAATTTGTATACTGATCTAATCACTCCAGGGTAGATGCTAAATCATTGACACTTCATGCATCTCTGGCCCACCTGGAAAACAAAAACTGCTATGTGTGTTTGCTATTCATAGACTTCAGCTCTGCTTTCAACCCAGCCATCCCCCAGAATCTGATAAAGAAACTGGTTCAACTGGATATCAGCACCCCACTGTGCAACTGGATACTAGACTTCCTCATAGACAGACCCCAGACAGTATGCATTGGCAAGAACACCTCTGAGAGCATCATTATCATCACTGGGGTACCACAGGGTTGTGTCTTGAGCCCCTTGCTGTTCACGTTGCTGACCCATGACTACATCGCCAGGTACAGTTCGAATCGCATAATTAAGTTTGCAGATGACAAAACAGTTGTGGGTCTCATCAACAATGATGATGAAACAGCCTGCCAACAGGAGGTTAACCAACTGATTGTGTGGTGCGACAACAATAACCTGGTCCTAAATGTAAAGAAGACCAAGGAGATAATTGTTGACTTCAGAAGGAAACATGGAGTGCACCCTCCACTCACAATCCACAGAGAAATAGTGGAGAGGTTAAAAAGCACCATGTTCTTAGGGGTATATATTGCAGAGGACTTGTCATGGTCCATAAACACAAATTCCACTGTCAAGTGGGCACAACAGCATGTCCATTTTCTGTGAAGAATGAGAACAGCAAACCTTCCACCTCCTGTTTTAACGACCTTCGACAGGGGCACTATAGAAAGCATCTTGTCAAATAAGTCTTTCGGTATGGTATGGAGACTGCTCTGCTTCGGATTGGAAGTCTCTCCAAAGGGTGGTGAAAGTGGCTGAGAAAATTATTAGGACCATTCTTCCATCTATTCAGGACCTATACTTGTCTCAGTGTCTCAGAAGAGCCACTAAAATAGTCAGGGACTTCACTCACCCTACACATGGACTGTTTTCCTTCCCATCATCTGGCAAGTGCTATTGCAATATGCAGTGCAAAACTGCCAGATTCAGTAAGAAACTTCTTTCCACAGGCAATTAAGACTACTCATTTCTACTAATAACATGCATGATGATGGCCATCAGGTGTAGTAGATAACTATGTTGATGAAAACTCATATTTTTTGTGCAATAACTCAAATGCTACTCTCAACTCATATTTGGTGCAATAAACCAACTGATGCAAAACTAGCCTTCTTGTGCAATACTGATAACTGTTGGAATTCTGTGCAATAATGTACTGTTTAGACTCAAATATTTTGGCTGTTATGTCTGTAATGGTTTGCTGTGATGTAGTAATGTTTGCTGTAATGCTTCTTGTGATGTTTTGCACATTAAGTCCGGAGAAACATAATTTTGTTCGGTTTGCACTGTTGTGTGGTCTGAATGATAATAAAGTTTACTTTGACTACTCACAAAAATAAACTGGATAGAATTCTCAACTATTTTAAATTCCTTCTGCCAAAAACTGCTCAGTCCATACCTCATCTCCCACATCAGTGCTCTTCCCTGAATACCCTCCTTCAGGGGTATAAACCCAGCAGGTCTCTCTGTTCTAAAGATAAATTCCTGACTCGACAATCTACATCCCAGAACACTGAAAACTGTTTTTGCCATTTACTGACTGATTTGTAATGTAATATTTTTACCTCATTTTAATATGTGTTTATTATGTAATATGTGCTTTAATTTGTATGTATGTATGTCTATGTGACTACATCTATGTTACTATGTAATATTTTAGCTGGCATATCTTTTGCCGTTATCATTCTAGATCAGCTATGATCTACAGTATCATTTCTTTTGCTGTTTGTTATGGAGCTTTTCTCCTTGGGCCTCCACTGAGAAGGGGTTTTGCATGGCTCATTTGGACAATCCCAGTAAACAAATATAGTAAATAAATAAGTGGATAAATAGCAATAAATAAATAAATGGATAAATACTGAATAAACCATACTCCAAACATTGATTATTGCTAATGTCCTGAGTTTTCTCTACAGTTACTGGCTTCTGTCCCTTTCCGTCTATTAACCCTCTAACACAGGCTAACACAGAAGGTCTTTGGCTAATGAAGTTCGCAGATGACTGCAAATTAGGAGCCATAATTGAAACTCCTAACGATGTGGACATCCTACAAAAGGGCCTCACTGAGATAGATGCCTGATGTCAAAGCCATGGCCTCAAGCTCAATGCCAAAATTGCATTGTCATCCCCTTTGGTAAAAACTCTGTACCCATGAGCTACCACATAGGTGGTAGTCTACTTAACACCGAAAGTGTGATAAGAGACCTTGGGACACAGGTGGACAGTAGTCTCTCCTTTGATAATCACATTGCCACAGTAGTCAGGAAATCCTTCTACGTGGCACAACTCATCGCAAAAGATTTCTCATCGAGGAAAAAAGAGGTCATTGTTCCCCTCTACTCGTCACTCATTAGACCCATTATAGAGTACAGTGCCCCTTTTGGTATGTACCTCAACAAGACATCTACAACAACTGGAAAGGCCCCAGAAATACCTCACAAAGAGGATTACTGGCCTCAAAAGCATGCCCTACGCAAACCGTCTCAAAAAACTCCAGCTTTATTCTGTCGCATATCGCCTACTCAGAGGTGATCTCTGCCTAACATACAAAGCTATGTCAAACTCAGAGCTGTTGGACATGCTCCACTTAAAGAAATCCCAATCCCTCCGAGCTACACACTCTAGGGATCTAAACCTTGTCACCACAATAAACAGAACATGCTGGAGGGATAGATTCCTGTCCCAGAGACTTCCCATACTCTGGAACAAACTACCCATCTATATGAAACAAAGCTCCTCATTAACACTCTTCAAGAAAAATCTTGATGACTGGATGGGAAATAGGAAATTCACCCCGGGGATCACTCTGTGGCTCTGCTCGACAGGGGCACAGGAAAATAATTTTCTTGGGTGGCGAAAGCCAGGGTACCTTTTTGCTAGGCTTGTATAGGCCCTAGGACCGATAGCCTAGTACCTACCTATAAACTTACACCTCTAAAAATGAATATGCTCAGTGATTTCTAGAATTTATTAATACTAATGTTCTGGAGCAAACTGTAAAAACTACCCATTTGAGGTTCTAATATTCACTCCTTCCACTGTGCCTCAACACACATCCCCTCTTCCCTGGTTAAATTTGACCACAATTACTTTCCCTGTCAGACTTCATAGTACCACCGCAATAACACCAAATAAAACCATCATTAGGCACTTCTCCTGGGCAAACCTACTTCACTTGTAAAAGACCTACACAAAATGCCCCCCACAAATGGGCCCAACTGAGGGGGATGTCACATTCACCTCCATTCTTTACAGCATCTAAACAGCTTCACAGAAAAGTCTGTACCTGTCCACTCTAAATATAATGGTGAATTCATCAATAAACCTCTCCAGTGGAACTTCTGTATTAACACACTATATAAACAAAAGAAGCCAAATAATGAAAAGTTGTTAAGCAATCACCATCACTTTACCTCAAGACTACATTGAAACATGCCTGCATGGGATGCAAGAGCACGATCAGAAAATTTAAAGCGGAGTACAAACTTAAGGTCACCACAGAAGCTAAAAACTACAAAGCTTTCTTCAGTTATGCTAACGGTCTCCAACCTTTTTTGCATCAAAGACCAGTTTCATGTAAGAAAATTTTCCATGGACCAGCCATCATGCATGCATAATAAAGTGCATAATATTTATTTATTTATTTGACATTTGTTTACCAGGGAGACCTTACTGGACTACAAGTCCATTTTCAGCCGAGACCCAGGGAGAAAAGCTCCAAAGTACAATAAAAATAATTGGCAATAATTACCAAAAAAAAGTACATTCTGCTTAACAGCATAGCATTGATCTACTATAGTCGAGAGGTACATAAACCTAATGCCACCTTATTGACTTTCTAAGTTAACAGCAATATTTAAAATCTGCCCCTATTATTTCACTCTGTCCACTTGCACACCTCACAACTGTACAGATTTTCTCAGAATGTCCAGATCTTTGCCTCATATTTTAGGTCTATTTCTCATAAAATTGTGGTTTTCTGACAAATCTCTGGGAAAACTGAGGACTGAAGTCAGTAAATAATGGCAGGCAATTGAATTTCAGACTTCATATCCTTCAGAAAAATTCATGCTAATGCAAAACCTGTTATTTTATCAATCTTCTAAGTCTGTAAGAGTAATATTTAAAAAGTGTCCCTCTTTTTGGTCTTTTGTCCCCCCATGACTTGTTGCTTTGTCAATATGTTTTACTCTAATAGGTTGAGAGGAGTGCTGTCCAGATTTATTGTGCAAGAGGTTGAGTGGTATGCCCATTGCTGCTGTTACCAGGGATCACTGTCACTCTTCACCCTCTCTCTCTAACACACACACACACACACACACACACACACACACACAGTCTTTTGCATTCACGCATGCATTTTACTCAGACAAAATCATTCTCAATCTCTCTCACACACACAGTCTTTTTTGCTTTCATGCACGCATTTACTTACACACCCAGACAGAAATAAAACACACACATGCACTTTGTTTGGCTTTATTTTCCATTTGCTAAACAGCAAAAGTGTTGCTTAGCAAGTGTAAAATAACGGCTAGCTCGACCTCACTGCTCATTCTCTCTCATACATACACACAGTCTCTTTTTTCAAACACAAATACATCCTGCTTTCATGCATGGATTCACTCACACACACAGAAAGACACAAACACGCTCATGCATACATACATACACACATTCGCATTTTTATTTCACTCTGTGCCTGGTGGCCTAATACCAAATGATCCACGGCCTGGTACCAGTCCGAGGCCTAGTTTCTGGGGACCTCTGAGTTATGCCAGAAATTGAGGAATAACGTTCAACAATACACTAAACTCATCTATGATAGCATTCCACATTCTAAGCCCAATAATAAAGCCAATGTATAAGCACATAAATTTAGTGCAAGTTTTACTTCCTCCACAAACTGCTGCAACCATTACACATGAAAATGTAATGTTTCCAATAACCACCTTGGAACAAGTCTTAGAATCCCCGTCACATACTAAAACATAATGTTTCTATGGGACCAGACACATACCAGGCTGCATTCATATCAGTGCCAAGTATGTACGATCTCAGTCTCAACTTAAACTGTTCAACCTCAGTCTATCTACATGTTTTTTTTTTTTTGCTGATTGTACAGAGCAACTACTGCGGCTCCTGCACAAAAGGTGGCCCCTCTATGTCCATCAACCTCACCAACCTTATATGCATACCAGGAAATGCATCACAGCAAAATGTACAGTTGTGTAAGTAAACACACCATAACAATAGCTGCTCAAATTATCACTGCTGCAGTAGCTTAAGCTATATGGGTTACATCTTGCTGGACAGCTTCCAAAGCTTCAGAGCACCTTTAACACACCCAAACCATTAGTCAGCTTGAGCTGAACTGACTAAAAAGACAGGTTTGGGAGCCAAGCTCTTCAGAGATTTTATGACACCTGCTGGGGGGTTGCTATGTCCTGAGAGGGAATTGCTAGGAAAAACAGAGACATGTCCACACCGTGGCATAAACAAAACACACAAAATACAACAAGGGTGTAGGGAAGGACTAGCAACTGCAGCAGTGATCATTTGGACATAGACTGTTAAGGTAAGTTTACTTACACAACTGTACAATGTTCTTCATATTGATCACTGCTGCAGTAGCCTAACCTATATGGGTAGATTACCACAGCTTAGAAAAGCTGGGAGGAAAAAGGGGACAGGTCCAGGAGCACCTGGAGAATGGTCCTAGCAAAGCCTATCCTAGACCTGGAGAAGTATGCACCGAAGACCAAGTTGCTGCTTCTAAAACACTTAGAGTCCAATCCTTTACAGAAAGTCATAAATTAAGCCATGGTCCTGGTAGAATGAGCCTTGACCCTGCCTGGAGTAATTTTGTTATGGTGAGAATAGCAAATATAATAACCTAAGACAACCACTTTGAAACAATCTACCTTGACACAGGTTGTCCCTTCTTAAGAAATTACAACTGAACAAAGTTCTGAAAGATTTTTTTTCCCATCAAGATAGTACGAGTTCTGTGGCCACCCAAGGTATGAAGTATCCTTTCTCTCTTATTCTTGGATATAAGAAAGAACAGACAGAGATGGATAACTGGTTTAAAGTAAACTCAGATACCACTTTAGGCATAAAAGAAGGATTAGTTCTCAAAGAAGTCCTGTCTCTGTGGAAAATGAGATAAGTCTGAGCAAGGATAAGAGCTTGCAATTCAGATACCTTTCTTGTAGGGTCAAAACAATCAGCAGAAAAGTTTTCTATGTTAAGAGCCTCAAGTCAGCCAGATTAGCCTACTGAAATGAGAAATGGGTTAATATAAAATTAAGATCCCAAGGAAGAACCACCAGTTTTCTGAGAGGCGACTTATGTAGCACCCCCTTTTGAATACATTTTCTCATGAGACTGCACTGAAAGAAGGGGATCCATGCATATACATGCTGAAATGGTCAACAAATGAACATTGACAGAAGAGTACGACAGACCATAGGACAGTAACTTACAAATACTGTAAAACCTGAGAAACAGTAGCCCTGAATGGGTGCTGGTTGTTTTGCAGACACCAACTAGAAAACCTTTTCCATTTGCAGGCATTCTTGTCTCCATTAATACTACTGCACACCCTCAGAAAAAAAGATGCCTACAATGTATTAATACCCTATTATCCATTCAATATGTTGTAGTTGTCTGAGGCTGGGATGTATAAAACACACCTGATCTTGTGTGAGTAAATCTAGTCTGTGAGGAAGCTTGTGCTAATTGCTACTGGACAATTCCAAACACGTGAGAACAACTGTTGCTGAGTCAGATGGGAGTCACAACAGTGATTGTTGGGGAGTCCTGAATTTTAAGAAATACACTGGATGTCAGTGGAAAGGGTAGAAAAGCCTACAGGAACATTCCTGTCGAAGGAATGAAATGGCATCCCTCTTCCATGTCTTCTTGCATAGAGTCCAGAACACAGTTTTGCAGTTGATTGTTTAGACAGGAGGCAAAACGTTTTAAATGATGAATTTCTCACAAATGGATCACTTCTTGGAAGACCCCCCCCCCCAATCCAGTTTTAACTTGTGAGGGTCTGTCTTTATCTTACTGAGACAGAATGTAAGATGCCTGTAAAGTAAGATCATGCTGTAAAGCTATATCACATGTTAACATGGTTAGTCTGCAAAAGGGGTAAGATCTGGCTTTCCCTTGCTTGTTTATGTACCACGTCAGTGTGGTATTGTCTGTAACTACCTGAGGAGGTCCTTGGGACCACAAATGATTCAGAGTTGGAAGCCCTAATAAGAGCCATCATCTATTTTATGTTTATCTTTTTTGTCTGCCTTTCTTGTCCCAGACACCTTGCATTTTTATTCCCTTCAGCACTGTTCCCCATGAAAAATCCAAAGAGTCTATGGTGACAGACTGCTTTGGAGCAGGACAGAATAATGAAAGACCTGGATTCAGGGATATTGGCTATCTCCATCAAGTGATTTTTCTTTTCATAAATCCCAAAACTGGAATTTGAAAAGAAATCAAGTGTTGATGATGGGGCTAAAGAGACTTCAGATGCTAGTGTATCTTTTTCATGTGGAGTCTTTCAAAAGGTATCATGAGAATCATGAATGCCATAAGACCCAGAATCCTGACACATTCCCTCACTGCGACAGATGCCTGAATGGATTTACATATAAATCTTTTTTCTGTTGAAGAAAAGCTTTTTACTGAGATGTCTAGCAGGTACCCTGGTGAACACAATCATGTGTGGAGTCAAAAAGACTTTTGAGTGTTCTCTTGGAATCCCAGGCAGTGTAAGAGATCTCTTACTCAGGTGACAGATTCTTGACACTTTGAAAAAGACTCCACAAAGATAAGCAAGCTATCTAAATATGAAATTATATAGATACCCAGGAGTCTGCAATGGGCTACAACAGCAGCTAGACACTTTGGAATATCCACTGCTCCAACAGTGTTCACAAAAGATAAGGCATATAACTCAGAATGTGATTCACACACAGAACCTTAAGAAACACCTGAAATCTGGAAGAAGAGAAATGCAATGATATGTATCTTTTAAAGTTTACTAAATTCACTAGAAAAAGTCAAATGAGGAAGAAAGGGGAACAGGTTGTGAAGTGAAAGCATTTTGAGACTGGGCACTACCACAAACTGATTTAGGAATGAAAGATCCAGAACTGGTCTTGAGGCATTCTTTTTTCTTGTCACTAAAAACCTTCTTGAATACAATCATTTCCCCATCTGAGGAGGAACAGCTTCTATTACCTCCTGGACAGCATAAGCTGTAGGACAGGAGGGAATTGAGGAGTTTGGACTGGTGGATGAGGATTAATCCCCTGGAAAGGAGGAACTTCCTCTTTCTCCCATTTATAACCCAGCTTGCTCACATTTAGTACCCATCTGTCTGAAACAATCTGCTGACGGTACTTGCGTATTACCGCAATCAGATTTTTGCAGTTGCGAAATGCCCATAGTTCAAAAGAAACGAGTGCATGAAACACTTGAAAGAGCTATTCAAAGTCCTTACTGCTGCTAAAAAACATTGGTTTAGCTTCAGGAACAGGAACAATACAAAAAAATCCTCTTCCTGTTTAGCATGCATTATAGACGCATGCTTGAATTATCATGGCTGCTATCGTAGTAACGAATGGAATACTTTGACTGTGAAGAAGGAATCCTTCAGATAAGGAAAACACAGAGACAAAAAATGTGGCTTTGGTAAACTTTTTATTTTAACAATGTTTTAATTGGTCTCGAAATGAACCATTGAATTATTGATGCTTTTAAATTGTGAGGGTGGATGATGTTGACAGCTGATTCCGTGGTAATTTTTACATGAAAAACTTGGTAGGACTGATGTTTTTGATTTGTGAAGGTGGCATGTTCTGACAAAAATACATACTACTTCAGCGATCATTGATTTAATTACTACTATAATGATGTTGATAGTAAAAGAAAACCACCAATAGAACTATGTGGTGGGAAGCAGTCATTTTTTATGGGCAAGTAAAGGAACATGCAGCAGGCGGACTTGAAATAATAAATATGCTTGCGGTAAAGTGCTGAAAGAAACACAAACACTATGTCTTTTACATTTTGTTGATATAAGTAAGGAAAACACACATTTGTGGTACAAAAATAGACATTATACAACAGTTTTACAACATTAACTAGCACATTTAATGATTGTGAAGCAACTGCTATCGCCGTTAAAAATCTGGTTGCGATAATACGCAAGTACCCTGCTGACAAAGACAGAAATGTAGATTAAGACTTTCTGGAAGGGGAAAGGGACTGCCAGGGTGGGAAGGGGGAACAAAGTTCCTTATATAGTCATTCTCCCTTGTATGACTGTCATTTGTTCAGGGAGGGGGGGCCCTGCTTTCTTTTTGGAACCTCCCCACCAATGCGTTTTAAACATCTGCTTACCAGCATTCTGCTCAGAATGTTTATTTTGTTTCTTGTCAAAACTGGATGAGGGAGTGAAAAAATCTGAGAGAATCCCTCAAACAGCTTACCTCTCACATCACATTTTTGATAAACTCTGCAGCAGTAGGTCCAAAAGCTAAATCTCTCTCTACTCAAGGGAGACTTCAAAATTTCATTTTTGATGCCTTCTGTGTGGCAGAAAATACAGTCAAGCAAACTTCCTCAAAACAGTACCAGTGGCAACAGCCCTGGAATCAGTATCTAAAGAGGCATAAGCACACTTCAAACAATGTGCAGTGACCTGAGAAACAGAAGAAAATATACTACACAAAGTAGCTTTTTCCTTACAAGAAGAAACTGCAGAAAAAACTTTCTTCATACTTTCACAATCAATCAGTCAGTATACACTTTAACATGCGAGCCGCAAAATTCAGAATTCTAAAAAAACAAAGTTGCAGAAGCATATACTTTTCTCTAAACTTATTTATAGCTTTACCGCCCTTGTCAGAAGAAGGATTAGAATTAATGTTTGGCAACAGCTGGACAGACTAAAACTACAACTTCAGGATCAGGTATGGGATTACTATAAAAACTTGAAAGACTGAAGAACTTTGTGTATTCTACCTGCTTTATTAGGTGAGGCAGGTTGGCTGTCATAGAAACCACAGACTGTGACAAACATCTTCCAATGCTAGCAGCATGGGGGGGTTGACGGTTCTGGAAATTCCTGTTGTACTAATTCATAGCATCTTTGAAGGACTGAGAAATTTCAGTGTTCTCCCCCTGAAAACACTGTCTCATTCTAGAAATGGTCTCAGAGAAAGTGAATCCCTTACAGGGAGATTCAGATACCATACTTTCCTCAGAATCTGTATCAGAAATCTGAGGAGAAAAATCTGCATCTCCCTTTCACATTCCCCTACTGATTCCACATCTCGAACCACTTCAGGGAAAGAAGAATTTCTTTTCCATTTATAAGAAACCACCTTACAAGAAGGGTCAACAGCCTGCACAAGACCTTGAGCCAAGCCCAATAAATTACTCCTGTCCAGAGACACTGACAAAGGAAAAGTTAAATATTAATTTTCTGTTTCTGACAGGGAAGTTGGAGGAAATGCATCCATATTGACAGCAACAACTCTCCATGAATGGGCACAACATTCTGTTGGGGGACTAACATAATGGTCAAGGTGCTTACCTCACAAATACAAGGTACAAGGTTTGATTTTCACTTTTGAATGCAAATTGGGCTTAAAATGGTCTGCAAGGACACCTAGCCTAGTACTTACTAAGAACCTATGGGGAAAAGAGGAGTGGTCTGAGGGACCAGCTTTGCTACAGCAGAATCACACACCTGCAACTGTGGCAAATTTCCAGCCTGCTATGATGGTAAAGGCTGCTCAGTTAACTCTTTCTTTTTATGGCTGGAAGAAGGCGCGACAGAGGTACTGGTACTCTGTTCCATGGTAAAACTGAAAACAGTGCTCGATTCCTGCAGCAGCTTAGCAACAACAGTTGATAAAAAAGTAAAGTAGCAAAAGAAAGTCACTCCTCCTCCCAAAAAATACAGTAAAAAGCACATTAAACACTTTCTCCAGCCCCCAAAAGTAAAATAAGCACAGTTTCTCCACAGCAATACTAGTTTTAAAACAACTTTTTACCATGAAAGTAAAGAAACTGTGCTCCCATTTAAAAGTACATAAAAGTAATGAGACAGTCAAGTAGTTTTTTTTCACAAAAACATAGTTTAAGTAACTACGAAAGTAATGTAGAAGTTTTTTCCTCAAACAGAACTCATCTACCCAGCAATGGAACAGAGTTAGCCAACTACTGATCCTCGAGAGCCCGCAGATGAGCAGTGTTTTTCTCAGAATCAGGAAAGCTCTGAAGGGTTTGGCACACAAACTTATTTTTTTAGTCAGCTCGGCTTGAGCTGACTAATGGTTTGGACACGTGGAAGGTACTCTGAAGCTTTGGAAGCTGGCTGGCTGTTACATCCTATGCAGGATATAACCCATCTAGCTCAGGCTACTGCAGCTGTGATCAATATGATAAATATCTTTTATGCAGCCATAGCCAACTTAATTGATCTAGATCCTAATCAGTTTGGTTTTATGAAGGGCAGGTCCTACCTCCTGAACCTAGTAAACATCTTGAAAATGTTCCAGAGGCTATAAACAGTGGTGACTCTGTGCATACTGCTCATCTTGACCAGGCCACAGCTTTTGACACCATCTTCCATTCTGGCATTATTGAAAAGTTAGGCAAATATAGTGTTAACTCCTACATTGTCCCCTGGATTGCAATCGGGTTCTCAAACATATCCCATATATTAAAAGTAACTGGTACCTTCTCTGAATGTAAAACTGCAACTATTTGGTACATCAGGGATCAGTACTGACCCCTCTCCTGTTTGGCATTTATTTTTCAGACATCCAAGTCAATATCCCTGAAGTGTGATTGATTAAATTTGCTAATGACTGCAAGCTGGGCAGAGTTATCCATTCATCCACTGATACTAAATTGCTCCAAAAAGGTCTGGAATACGCAGATACCTGGTGTATTGAAAAGGGTCTCCCATTAAATGCAAAAAAGTGCAGTATTAATTGCTTTCAGGAAAGTTGTTTTTACCTCATATGTTATGTTATAAGTTATAGTCCGCTTCAAACAGATCCAGTCGTAAGAGACCTCTCTCACTCTCTCTCTCCCATTCGATTACCATGTTTTAACCATAGTCAGGAAATCCTTCTAGCTAGTCCAGATAATTTCCAAGAGAATATCTTGCCAATCAAACAAGTCATCTTACCATTTTACTCTTCCCTTAGAGAATGGGCTTACTGTACATCAGTACCGTGATTGGAGAATGAGTGTTCTCCAGCAGGGCATTAATGTACAAGTAATGCCCGCTGAAGAATGAGTCCGCCACTTCACAGCAGCATATCAAGCTGCCATGGAGCTTGGGCAGAAAAAAAATAGCGGTTGACTTTATTTTACACTCGTTAAGCAGCACTTCTGCTGTTTAGCGAGTATAAAATGTAAAAAAAAGTAGAGTAAAATAAAAAAAATGTGTTGTGGTGTGTGTGTGTGTTTATGTCTATGTGTGAGAGTGTATGCGTGTATGAGTGTGAGAGAGATATATTGGTTGAGCTACTATTTACACTCGCTAAGCAGCACTTCTGCTGTTTAGTGAGTGTAAAATAAGAAGCACGTGTGTGTGTGTGTGTGTGTGTGTGTGTGTGTGTATGAAAGTAAGAGAGAGAGATCGACAATAAATGCGTGTGCATGTGTGTTTATGTTGCTGTCTGCATGTGTGAATGGATATTTGCATGAAAGCAGAAAATACAGAGTGTGTGTGTGTGTGTGTGTGTGTGTGTGTGTGTGTGTGTGTGTGTGTGTGTGTGTGTGTGTGTATGTGTGTATATGTGTGTGTGTATGTGAGGGACAGAGTGACAGAGAAATTGAAGAGTGAGAGAGATCGAGCAATCCCTGCCAGCAAAGGTGTTCATTAATAAGAAATTATGTACCTACCATAACGTTCCATGTTAGTTGTCTTCTCTCGCCTTCTTTCTTGCTGGATGGGTTCGGAGCCGATCCTCGGCTCCAACTCGGCCACTTACTAAAGCTCGAGAGCTTATTTTACCGGCTCGAGGCAACCCTATACCCCATGATGCTAGGCAACAACTCCCCAGATCTCGTTTGGAAGCTGAAAAACCTAACTTAGGCCAATAAAACAAAAATCCTCCAACTGGAAAGGAGGAGGAAGAGGGATAAAAACCCCCCAAAGATCATTATCTACACTATATACATCCTAGGACACCTAGATGGTGAAACAAGGTAATATAAGGACCCTTCAAGGAAGGGAAGATCTTCTCGGTCTGTCCAGGCTACGGGGATGGTGGGTGGGACGCAAGAAAGAAGGCGAGAGAAGACAACTAACATGGAACGTTATGGTAGGTACATAACTTCTTAATGTTAAGTTGTCAATCTCGCCCTCATTCTTGCTGGATGGGACCGCGTCCCTAGCACCTTCATCCTGGGTGGCTCATTGGAACAGACTCTTGAGAACGGTGGAACCAAATTTTGCTCTGTCCCTGGAGGCCATGTCCAATTTGTAATGCGAAACAAAGGTATGAGGAGAGGCCCATGCGGCTGCCGCACAGATAGTGTCTATTGGTAGTCTAGCTTGAAAAGCTGTAGATGTAGCTAGTGCTCTAGTTGAATGGGCTTTTGGCTTAGAAGTTAATTCCCTGCCTCTGAGTTGATAAATAGATGTAATCACAGAAGACAGCCACCTAGATAGGGTTACCTTGGAAACAGGAAGGCCTTTCTTATTTTCTGCATACGATAAAAACAGTTGATCAGACTTCCTTATTTGTTTGGTTCTATCCAAATAGTATCGGAGCTGGCAGTGAACATCTAGATAATGTAGCTTTTGCTCCGCTCTATTAGTATAGTTTGGGAAAAAAACTGGGAGATCAATTGATTGATTTAAATTTGTCTGCGAAGCCACCTAGGGTAAGAAGGATGGATTAGTCCTTAGAGAAACTCTGTCTTTATGGAAGATTAAGTAGGGAGGACGAATGCAGAGGGCGTGAAGCTCAGATACTCTCCTAGCAGAAGTAATGGCGACTAGGAAGAGTGTCTTCCAGGAAAGAAATTTCAATGAACAGGAGACCGCAGGTTCAAAAGGGGGGAAGAATCAAGGATGTTAAGACTAAATTAAGATCCCACTGAGGTGGAGGGTCTTTGATAGGAGGCTTAAATAAAAATACACCTTTAAGGAAAGCTTTGCAAAGCTTATTGGACATGATGTTGTGGTCCGATAAGCCTGTATGAAAATTCGATATGGCTGCCAACTGAACTTTTACTGTAGAAGCAGAAGACCCTGAATGAAAAGTTTCGGCTAGGAAGTCTAAGACCGAATGAATTGGGGCAGTAAAGGGATCTATATTCCTTGCCTTTGCCCAGAAGGAGAAATGTTTCCATTTACTAGTGTAAATCCTTCTAGTGGAAGATTTAAGGGAAGCTACTATGATATCCCAGACGGGATTAGAAATCATAGGAAGCCTGGCTAAGGACGTAAGTGGAGCAACCAAGCAGTGAGGTTGAGAGAATGTAGGGATTGGTGCAGCTGCCCCGACTGATGGGTCAACAGATCTGGAGCTGGGTATAGATGCCAAGGCTGTACCAAAAGATAACGATGTAGGAATGGAAACCATATCTGTCGAGGCCAATAAGGGGCAATGAGAATTAACTTGACTCTCAAGGCGGTTGCTTTCTGAATTACTTGTGGGATTAGAGGAAAGGGTAGAAAGGCATAGAGAAGTCCCCGAGGCCAATCTTGGACTAGAGCGTCTCTGAGGGGATGGCCTGGAAGGGGGAAGAGAGTGAAGAAGTCGGGGCATTTGCTGTTTTGGGGTGTAGCAAAAAGATTGCAGCAAGGAAGGCCCCACTTCTGAAAAATCTCTTCCGCCACAGATTGTTTGAGAGACCACTCGTGTGGCATGAGTATAGCTCTGCTCAACCTGTCCGCTATGATGTTGGACTTCCCGGGGATATGCGTTGCTATCAGAAACCGCTGAGAGGAGATTGCCCATTGCCAAAGTCTGAGTGCCTCTCGACACAGGGGATAGGACTTGGTTTCGCCTTGCTTGTTGATATACCGCACTACGGACATACTGTCCATTTGGATTGCAATAGTTCCTAGGGGAAGAGAGTGGTGGAGGGCTTGCAACGTTAAAAGCACTGCTCGCATCTCTAGGACATTTATGTGCAGGTGGCGTTCGAAAGGTTGCCAAGTGCCATGGACCATCCTGCCCTGAATATGCCCCCCCCCACCTGATCAGGGAGGAATCCGATGTCACCGTGGCGACCGGGGGAGGAGGAACAAAGGGTCTGCCTTGATGGACTTGAGGGGACAATATCCACCAGGACAGATGACTTTTGCAAGTTGGAGTTATCATGATCTTGTGGTGCATGGAGAGTTGCTGAAAAGACCATTGGGCGAAAAGCATCCATTGTAGAAGACGCATGTAAAAACGTGCAAGGGGAAGAAGTGTTATGGCGGCCGCCATAAGATCCAGTACTTTCAGGACATACCTGGCCTGAATTTTGTCGCTCTGAAGAAGAACATGGACATGGTTTTGAATATCTAAGACCCTTTGATCTGTTAACTTTGCTGAAAGTTGTACGGTGTTCAAGTTGGCGCCTATAAAGGTAATAGACTGACAAGGCAGACTTTTCGAAATTTATAGAGATTTCTAGCCCTCTGCAAATGTGAATGGTGTAAGCTCTGGCTTGGAGAAGCTGATGCCTGATAGTGGCAGTGAGGAGCCAGTCGTCTAGATATGGAAACACCTGGAATCCTTGCCGTCTCAGGTGAGCCGTAACCGCTGCCATACATTTGGTGAACACTCTGGGGGCTGTAGTGAGACCAAAGGGCAGGGCTCTGAATTGGTAGTGACTGGCTCCCAGCCGAGCGCCTGTGAATTTTGATGTGATAGTACGCATCCTGACGGTCCACGGAGCACATCCAATTGTCCTTGCCCAGAAAGGATAGAATGGACTGTAGCGTGACCATCCGGAATCTTGTTCTCTTTACAAACTTGTTTAGTTTGCTGAGATCTAATATTGGTCTCCAGTTCCCTGTCTTTTTCGGTACCAAAAAGAACCTTGAGTAGATTCCAGATCCTAGTTGGTCTGCTGGGACTGGCTGGATGTCTCTTTTTGCTAGCAGTTTTGATATCTCTGGTACTGCTAGTTCCCTTAGACCGGGTGGAACGTCTGGAAGGATTCCCTTTTGCTGAATTGGGGTTTGGATAAAGGGAATTTTGTAACCCTCGGATATGATCGACTGTACCCATATTTCTTGAGTAAGGGAAAGCCAGGCTTTTGGGTACAGTGACAATCTTCCCCCGACTGCCTCCAAAGGTGGACAATCGGGCAACATCTCAGGGATGCTGGAAGGGTTTGTCAGAGAGGCGCTCCCTGCTACCCTGGTTCTGCGGACCCCCTCTGCCCCTAGGGTGGCGCCTGTTGTTGTTGCCCCCTCTGCCTCTGGGGGTAAACTGACCTCTTGCATCAGGCGTGACTCCTTGAGATTTGTGGAACCACATTTTCCCACCCTTCTGACCCTTAGGGTATGGTCTTGAAGGGGTGGAGAAACAGACTCCTACGGCAGAAAGAGTCTTGCCATCTTGTTCGCATCTGGTCAAGGTGTCTTTCACTTGAAGTCCGAACAAAGCCGAACCATCAAAAGGGGAATTTGTGAAGGACGCCTTGAAAGGGTCTGCGAAATTACACAGCCGCATCCAGGGGTGACGCCTTAAGGCCACTCTTGTGCCCGCAGCCCTACTCGCTCCATCGGCTGCATATGAAATTAGACGCATGGAGGAGTTAACAATCGAGTTTAGGGTTCCAAGCTGTGAGTTCATTTTATCCTGGGACCCAGCAGCTGATGGATCCTGTAAGACTTCTCCCAACTCTTTGAGAATATCTCTCTGAAGGCGAGTGAAGTGACACAAGTAATTCAGCGACCGCATGGCAAAGGTCGCTGAAGAAAACATCCGCTTACCGTACCTATCCATGGTCCTAGAATCCTTATTAGGAGGATGGATAGGTACTGAAGGATCAGCTAGTTCCTTCTTGGTGGCTGCAGCCACCACCATGGCATCTGCCGGTACACCTTTTGTTAGGAATTGTTTGTCAACTGGTGCTGTGATGAATTTAGATGGCCTCCGAGGGGTGGGTTCCACCAAATCCGGGGCCGACCACACCTTCCGAGCCACCACTTCCATAAGGGGGTTGAAAGGCAGAGACACCCAGGAGGTGAAGGGTCGAGAACCAAATGCCTCCAGGTACACCGACTCGTCCTCGGAAGGATTAAGGGAAGACCAGTTCCCCCTCTGCTTTAGGATTTCTAGGATGTCTGAGAAAGAGACATCCTCAGAGGGGGACTTTGGGGATCCCTCCGACTCATCCAAGTCGTTGTCAGATGTAATGGACTCAGGGGAGTCCACATGCTTCCTCTTAGATGTCCTCTTATGTGGAGGCTCCACTGACAGGTCAGGAGAAGCCTCGGAAGAGGAAGAAATTCCCAGTGGGGAAACCTGAGGCATTGGATCTCTGGGTCCAGGAGCAAGAGAGTGGAAAGAGACATCAGCAGGCACTGTAGTGGGAGGAGCTGATGGAGCTGACTGTTGACTATGCCCTGGGGCTAGTACACTCCTCGTCACCTCGAAGGCTCCCCTATCAGAAAGGCCAGAGGGCCCCCGCTCCGAAGAGGTAGGAACCCCAGGCCGCACCGACAGGGAAGGCTCTGAAGCCGATGTCGGGGCCGAGTTCTCCAGCGCCGATGCTCCGAGAGGGAGAACGGGGTCGGACAATTGTCCGATGCCACTCGCCCCCTCGGAGCCGACGAGAGAGACCAGGTGCCTGGATCCGTCCAAGGAAGGCATCAAGGAGGAGATCGGAGTGGAAGACGAAGGAGCCGAAGGGGGAGGTATCGGCTCTGACACCACAACAATCACGGCTCCGAGGAATTCCGGCTCTGAACTCTGAGGGAGAGTCGAAGGAGGAAAAATAGGTGGAGTCGTAATAGCTACCGTCTGATGAGATGGGCTACAAATCATCTGGGCCAATGCCTGAGAATTTAACAGCCTACTTACCACTCTCTCAAGGTCGTGATCTGAAAGTCTGGATGACCGAGAAGATCGGCTCCGATGGCTCCGCTCCGAGAGCAGGGGAGATCTCGGAGCCGAATGGATGGACTCCAATGAAGGGGATCTTGACCTCTTCTTAGATATGGATGGAGCCAAAGGAGCAGAGGACACGTCGGCTCCAGCCGGAGCCGACAGTGAATGCATGGACTCTGAGGTATTGGCACCGAGTGGTGCCGAGACTGGAACCTGTGACTCAGAGGGATTGGCTCCAGCCGGAGCCGATCTAGGCACAGAGCCAGCAGCCGAAGGCTTAGTACTCGGAGCCGACGGTTTTGCTGGTTTCAAAAGCCTCCCCGACGCAGACTTAGTCGTGGAGCCCTCGGGCTTTAACAAGCCCTTCAGTATAAGTTTGTTCCTGCGCTCCTGCAAGACTCTTGGACTGAATGCATGACACACCGAACAAGAGTCCTGCAGGTGCATTCATTGTAAATATTTGTACTGTGTCTATTCTCCATCATCCTGTATGTTACTATGTAAATCTTTTGTTAATGTGTTGTGAATTGTAATTGTCTTTGAAACTCTAACTCAGTTTGCTACTCTTGGAGCTTTTCTCCCCGGGCCTCCGCTGAAAATGGACATAAATCCAGTCGGATTATCCCGGTCAACAAATGTAAAATAAAAATAAAATAAAATAAAAGGTGCAGGGTCCCAGGCAGTAAACACAAGAAGTGTGACCGTCTGTCAGAGACATTTTCTGACAGCACGAGTCACACTTCTTAAAGCCTGAGACCTTAGTTTCCTTTGGTTCCTTCGACATAACAGTGTCGAGGGATCACAAAAGGAAGAGAAAACACACACACACACACACACACACACACACACACACACACACACACACACACACACACACAACACTCAAAAACAATAATATAACAATAAAAATATTAATTAGGATACTGACACACACAAACACTCCACAGGATCCCTAAGAAAAAATTAGGAAAGGGGCAGGCTTAAGGCCTAACCTAAGAGTGGAGGGGGAGGGATAAAAAGGGAAGGTATAAAAAAGAATAGAAATTAAGGTAGTAGGTAACTACTGAAAAAACAACTGTTTTTTGTGAAAAAAAATTAACCTAAAAGGGTGACTGAACACTATATTTTAAAGACTTACCAGGAGCCGGTAAAAATACGCATCTCGCAAGTGAAAGCGGCAAACGAGATCTGGGGAGTTGTTGCCTAGCATCATGGGATATAGGGTTGCCTCGAGCCGGTAAAATAAGCTCTCGAGCTTTAGTAAGTGGCTGAGTCGGAGCCAAGGATCGGCTCCGAACCCATCCAGCAAGAATGAAGGTGAGATTGACAACTTAACATCAAGCATTTTTCCTGAATCAGAGATGTGTGTGTGTGTGTGTGTGTGTGTGTGTGTGTGTGTGTGTGTGTGTGTGTGTGTGTGTGTGTGTGTGTGTCTTTGAATGTGTGTGAGACTGAGTGAGTGAGATGACTACTGGCAGCAACAGCAGTAAAGAGATTTCTATACCTCTGCAGCTTTCAGCTGAAGAAATCTGGATGAAGCCTAAAATAAAGGGAGAACAAAGGCTCTAAAATAAAAACAGATTTTAATTATTGGTCTTATAAAATTACAAAGTTGCTTAAGTAAAGGATTTATGTTAGCATGAATTTTTCTGAAAGAAATAAAAGTCTAAAACTCAAACGTATGTCATTGTTTAGTAATTTCAATCTCCAATGACTGCCAAACAATTTAGGAGTAAGGGACCAAAAAATAAAGTAAATACCTGGTTATTTTTTAAATGTCATATTGTGGATGTAAAATGCTTCCTCCAACACCATTAACATATACTACAGCAAGTTTGAACATTAGGCGGAGGAACTATTTTACATCAAAAATATACTAAAAAAAACACAACAATTTTACAGAGAGCCCATTCTCCAAGCACAATAATGCCATCCAGGGTGTGTCTTAATATGTAATTAACACCCTTCTAGGGGTGTAGAGGCCCGACCCCTCATAACACCCCTGGGGGGATGTTAATTACACATTAACACACACCCTGTTGGGAGTTATTGCTTGCTTATCAGACCCATCATCAAATACAAATACACATATCCAAGCATATTACTCAATTGGAAATACCTGAATTATATTTTTAACAAAAAATAGATAAGTGAAGCCTTAATTCCTTCAACTATCCATACAGATTAGCACAACTATCCTTATACTCAACAGCCCACCAGCTGCTCCAAAATGACCTGTGTCTCGCTTTTCATGCCAAGAAAGACCAAATCTTATTTGACCTCCTAGTTCTTCATAAAATCAGTGTTTTTACAAACACTCATACTAGTTACCTAAGTTTACACCAGCAAATAAGCAAGACTCATTGGAGAGATATGTTGGTAACAACATATTCTTGGCTTAAGGAATAACTTACCACTACAAATCAAGCAAAATATTACTTCTTCTGCCTTTAGGGCTAGTCTTGATGACTGGATAGGTAGATATAAATCTGCACCAGGGATATCATGTATGGTCCTGCCTCATTTGGGAGATGGAAACTGTTCTGCAAGAACATTTAAGTCTGTCAACTTAAGGAGTACAGGGATAGGCCTCTAACAGACCCTGTAATCACTTGTATAGTGTTGTTCCTATGTTTCTATTCAAACAATCACCAATAAAAACTGCTTTTCTATTACCCTCTCCCAAAACACAAACACCATTGCAAAACACTAGAGAAAGCAAAACAGCTCACTAGCAAGCAAACACCTGAACTTCTGTTATGCTCCTCTGCATAACTGCACAATCTCCCCAATGGCAGACAAACGTATAACGGGACCCTCCACCTACAACTACGAAATCATAGCCAATCAGTACCTACACTACAGGCCCTTAAAACAAAACTTGACTATACAGATCACAGCTTTCCTATACCTGGAAGCAAACTATAGGAATATATTCCCACTAACTTCTTATCTTCACCCAAGTGGTAAATACCAATGTCTCCTTTCTGGTCACATTTACCCAATTTTCTCACAAACTCTGTTTTCATACTTGACCTTGTACCACTCTGTATGAGGACTCTTTTATATGCAGCTTTCTTGAAAGTCAGTACGACACCACAGTACATAAAAAAAGTTATGTACTTACCACCATAATGTTCCATCTGTGTTGTCCATTTCCATTCTTTCTCAACTATTGGGTTTGGCTCCGATCCTCAAATCCGACTCAGCATTACTATAGCTCGTCGCCACCTAAAAGCTCCAGAGTCCCTCCCTATTCACAATACATCAACCCCTAACATACCTCAGTTCTTGCTTGCTAGAAGACATAAGTTAAGAAATGTTAATATAATAATCCTGATGGAGGAAGCCATCATCTGGAGCTCAACATAAGACACAGTGGTGTATTTATAAAATCCCATTCTTCCAGAAGTCCATAATGACAAAGGATGGGGGTTGGTGGGCCGGGAGTTAAGGAAGAATGAAAATGGGCAACACAGATGGAACGATATGATAAGTACATAACTTTTTTATTTGAAGTTGTCAATTTTCATTCATTCCTCAACTATCAGGATAGCATCCCCAATGACCTGAAATCCAGGGTGGACTCTAAGGAAGGATATTTCCAAGTATGGTTGAACCAAAGGCTGCTCTTCCCCTTGAGACCAGATCTAGTTTGTAAAGAGTAATAAGGGTATGAGGATTAACCCAAGTTGCAGGTGCACATATATACCGTCCATGGAATGCCTACATAAAAATAGTGATGAGGTTGCCATGGATCTAGTTGAGGTTTTGATAATGAGATCTCCCAATTTGTTGTAAACGAAGGATATAAAGTCAGTAAGTCATCTTGCCAAAGTTACCTTCGTAACAGATTTAGCTATTTTGTGGTCCACAAAGGAGATAGTTGATGAGATTTTCTCATTTCTTTTGTTCTGTGCAAGTAGAAACGTAATTGTCTATGGACATCTAAAAAGTGAAACATGTATTCTCCCTGGTTTTCAAATTTCGGAAAGAAGACAGGTAGATTAATGGCCTGGTAGATATTGGATTATGGCACCACCTTAAGAAGGAAGGAAGGAAGGATTGGTTTGTAAAGTCACCTTATCACTATGAAAGCTCAAGTAGGGAGGTTTAGAGGACAATGCTTGAAGCTCTGAAATTCTTCTGGCTAAGGTAATGGCCACTAGAAAGATAGTTTTCCAGGTCAGAAATTTAAGGTCACATTTTGCTGCTGGTTTAAATGAGGCATGAATTACGGCCTGCTGCAGTTTATAGGGTTATAGTTTATAGTAAGTACGGTAGATTCAAGCCCCATGGTGGAGTAGAGTCTTTGTAAGGTAGTCTGAATATAAGAGTACCTCTTAAAAAGGCCTCTTAGTTGAGGCCAGGGAAGAATTCTCAACACCTATATGCAAGTTAGAAATTGATGGCAACTGAACTTTGATGGTACAGGAGCTAGTTCTTTTGCTGAAAATTTTTGCCAAATAGTCTAGGACACCTTGTATAGGGGCTGAAAAGAGTCCAATACGTTGTTGATGCACCCATGAAACAAATCTGTTACATATAGTTTTGTAAAGTTTCTTTATAGAAGCTTTATAGCTTCTACAAATATTTTTTTATATTTTTTATAGTTTCTAGTTTGCCCTCCTTACAGGACCTGGATTCATGAAAAGGGTAGAGAAAATCATCACTGACTCTTCACATCTAGGCCACAATCTTTTTGAGCTATTACCATCAGCCAGATATTATACATTAACACACACCATAAAGCAAATACAAGAACAGTTTTTTCCACAGGCCATTAAGTTCATAAACATTTATTAGGTTTGGGTATTCTTTTTCCCAAGCCTCCGAGTATTCTGCAGTATTGTTTACATATTGTTAATACTTGTTTCTTTCAGAGTTTATTTCAGTATTTCTTGCACTGAGTTGCACTTTGCACCTTGTGTGTGTGTGTGTGTGTGTGTGTGTGTATATATATATATATATATATATATATATATATATATATATATATGTGTGTGTACATTTACTTTTTTGTTGTGTTTTAATAGTTACATGTACGTTGTTTGTCTTGTTCTTAATAGTTGTATGTATGTTATTTATGTAATTCATACTTGGAGAGTCACTGAAATTGGAGTCAAATTCCTTGTATGCGTGCATACTTGGCCAATAAATATGATTTGCTTTCTGATGATTCTTTATAGGAAGATAAAAGTATATGACAGACAGGGGATATAGCATAGGTTGTCTGGCTATTAACAGAAGTGGAGAAACCCTGCTGTCAGCTTTTGGTTTGAGATATCCGGGTGAATCATGCCTGTCGAGTGAAACAGGAGGTATGGAATCAGATCCAGAATCCAAGGTGAGTAAATAAGACGAGGCCAAAGGAAGGGGAACCAAACCTGTTGAGGCCAGTAAGGTGCAATGATTATGACTTTACTCTTCAACCTGGCAGCTTTCTGCAGAAACTTGGGGATCAAGGGAGACGATGGGTAAGCAAAGAGAAGACTGGGGGACCAATCATAGAGCAGAGTGACCCTCCGTGATTCCCCTGGTGGGTTTGAATTCGATCTGGACTTTGGGGATAGGTTCAACCCAACACAAAAGGCTGTAGACCGCAAATGCCACTGCACCAGAAGAATGATGAAACTATATCGTAAAAACCACTTTAATGGATGACAGAAATGAAAAACACACCGATAAAAGTAAAGCGCTTTTCGTCCCACTAAGTTGTGGGACTTCTTCAGACAAAGAACCATACAACAACTACAGATATATATCCTGGTGGGGTGGTGCCAAAATTACAAACAATACAGCTGAACTTAATACTAATTAAGTGTTAAGTAGTTTAAACTATTAAAGAAACTGTGTTTGCTGTGAAACATTGAATATCATGCTTATCTGACAACAACTGAACAAGTCGGAGACATTTAAATGTTATAAATTGTAAAATATTAAGAACTTTTTTTAAAAACTTTTTAAAATCTTGTTTAAAACATGTATATACTTAACAATATTGGGTCCTTAGTAATGAAATATGAATCCAACAAATACATACGAAATATATAATATAAAATACAGGTATTTACCGTAAGCAAAATCCTGTTGTCAAACAATAGCTTGCTATAGAAAAACTCATGAATCTAGCGTGTATACCATGTGAAAAAGGGAAGGGGAAAAAAGGGGCAAAAACACAATTCGAATGCCACAACTAATTTAAACAAATAATAGTTTGACCCAATAAAGAACTTTGTTACCATGAAGGTAGTCTAACCTGGTACTAGTCTAATGTGAACCAAAACCGTGAATGGAATAAATATTAAAACAATTTGTTAAGAATATTGCAAACTATGGTATGTGCCTTATATACATTGAGGGCGATAAGTCTATAGTAGTGGAACTAGCTGATCCAAGAAATACATCTGAACCATGTATATAAACAGTGTGTAAAGACCGTATCAAGCAAGCAAAAACAGTCTGTCTGAATACATAAGACTCGTAGATCTGGTATGCATCGTGTGTATGAAAAAGGGGGGGGGGGGTTGGGAAAAATTGAATAAAATATATATATAAAAATATCACCAATAACATCATAGAAAACCAGGCTGATGTAGAACATAACTGTATAGAACAAGTCGATATTGAGACAATAACTAATTTCTAAATCACAAACATGATGAAAATAGAGATAGATCTATTCAGTGCATACACATAAAATATATGTATAAGAAGTATAATATGAAAAAGTGTGTAAGTGTAAGTATGTCAATACACGGATATAACTACGCTGTTGAATCCAAATGGAATATGTGTATAGTTATATCCTCATCTACACAAACTTCTTAGCTTCAATATTGGATAGAGGGAGCATATTTCGTTGAGTCCAGGAATGACACTAGCATTACACTGGATCTGCCAGTATAATTCCAATACCTCTAATTGTACATGGTATGGTCCACCCCTACCATCTGTGGGAACACAATCGACTGCTCTAAACAGAAATTTATGATTTGGATTTTCCATTGTATGTTTTGCTAATGCATTTTCAGATTTGTTTTTCCTAATAGCATATAAGTGTTCATAGACACGTTCATGGAGTTTTCTGTCAGTTTTCCCAAAATAAAATGCTGGGCATTGTTGACACTGGGCTACATGTACTACACCTTTAGACTGACAGGAAAATTTGTGTCTCACCTCATATGTAACATTCCTTATGCAAAAAGTTTCCCCAGAATTCATATGAGAACAATAATTACACATATTGCATTGAAACATGCCTTTTCTCCATGGTAGTCCCTGTATGTTGCTCTCCATGATTTGTTTGATGTTTGTACCTCTTCTCCAAACAATTTTTGGTTTGTCCGGTGTTTTTATTTCCTAATTCTTTGTCATTATTAATTATTGGCCAATTTTTATTGATTATCAATGTGATAACCTCACTGTCAATACTGAAAGGGGTTATGAATGCCAATCTTAGTAATGATGTGTCTGGTTTTTGAACCTGTACCACCAAGTGTTTTGTACCACCAAGGATAGCTTGGTAAATATCTGATTCTCTTTTTGTTTTTACTTCATTGATCAGACGGTCTATGAGTTGTTTTGGATAACCACATCTCATAAACACATCTCTCAGTAAATGGCACTCATCAAAAAAATCCACATCTTTGGACACCATACGGGCTGCTCTGACCAGTTGGCCTTTTACTACTGATTTTTTCTGGTACCAAGGATGGTTGTTAGTGTAATGGAGAAAAGTGTTATAATGTTTCTTTCCTATAAATTTTAGCACAAAATGATCTGTTCTTATGGTCCTTCCATAAATCTACATCTAAGTAGGCAATCCTTTCACTACTATATGTATACGTGAAAGACAAGAAACCAGAGCTGTTATTGAAAGATGAAACCAAATCAAGTGCTGTTTTTTCGTCTCCTTCCAGTAAAATAAAAATATCATCTAGGAAACATGTATAGAATTTAATTTTATTCATCATTTGGTCATCCTTCCCTATCACTTCTTGTTCCCAGTAAGCCATGACTAAATTAGCGAAGCTCCCCCCACATGGGGAGCCCATGGCTACACTTATTTTCTGTAGGTAGGTTTTGTTGTTGAAAATCAAGAAGTTGTATGATAGAACTATGTCTAGCATTTCTTCTATCAGGGTGATTTCTGACTGTTTAGCCCCTCTTTTCTTTAACATGAAGTTCACCCATTCTATACCGTCTTGGTGAGGGATGCATGTGTACAAATCTTTCATGTCGATGGTTAGAAAGTTTAAGCTACCATTGTACTCGAAGATGTTAATATTCTGAAGGAAAGACCAGGAGTGTTTACATATTGCTTTCTCTTGTTGTACATATTTCTGTAAAATATTATCCACCATTTTCGCACACGGCTATGTGATACTATTTCTAACGTCAACTAAAGGTCTCATTGGGGGATCAACCAGTGAGTTATGTATTTTAGGAATACCAAAGAAGTTTGGGTTTCTAGGTGTTAACATGGTCAAATAGTTGAATGTTGACAGGTCTATTCTCCCTTCTATGAAGAAGTCATTAAATAGTGACCCTATTCTAGAGTATGCTTGTTGCAATTCATTTCTGGAGGTTTCTTGGTAAGCATCACTGTTTAATATACTCGACATTTTGTCGGTATATTGTGCCTGTGTCATAACCACTAGTCCGCCTCCTTTATTTGGTTGCATGAACCTAACCCCTGTTTCTCTCCGTGACTGCAAAGCTATTCTTTCTTTTGTAGTAACATTAAACGACATGTTCTTCCTATTGAAGTTAGAACACAACATATTTCTTAGATCTATCTCACATATTTTTTCAAATAAACTCAAAACAGGGTGCATAGGTGGCAGAAACGTACTAGTAATATGGAAATTGTTAGTTTCCGTTTGTTCACCACTGAAAAATAGATTCAAATTCATTTTTCTATGAAATAATTTTAAATCAACTAATGTTTTAACAATGTCAACCTTACTGCTGGGAACAAAGGTGTTACCTCTAGCCAAAAGTTCAGTAACAACAGGTTCAATTACCACATTGGTATAGTTGAAAATTTTAAAGTCCTTGTCTAGGTTATGTAAAATAATGGGGTAAATGTTGGAGTCGATATTTACCTCCCCCCTTTCCCTCGTGGGTTGGTGTTGTTCCTGTTGTTGTGATTGTTCTCGTAGTTCGTATTCTTCCTCAAGTTGTAATGTGAGGCTCCCATTCGAAAATTTGGCTGCTGGGGAGTCTATTTTCCCAGAACTTCCATTTACTTCTATGTAAATTTTACTCCTTCCCTTTTCTAAAGATCTGTCTTGCAGTTCATTTATCTGTTTCATAATACCGCAAATATACAACTATTTGCTCACGCAATATTTCTGATAAGAGTACTTTGTAGGGAGTTTTTAAAAGCTGCAAATTCATTACACTCTCAAAATGTATGTTCCTAGTTACCTATTTCTTCTCCATCACATCTCCACCATTTGATATCTACCTCAGGAAAAATTCTTGGAAGTCTGCTTGGGGTATAAATATATCTATGTAAACACTTTCCAAGGAAAGATTCTAAACCTTCTGGACTTGGTTGCATACTTGCAATCCATACACATCTTCCCACTGTTTTCTTGTAAATTTCTTTTCCAGTCTCTCTTCACAATCTTTTCTAACTTCCTCTGATTGATTCTTATAGTTATCCTGCAATGTTTATACTCCCTACTAATCAGGGGCGGCTCGTGGCATCGGACTGCCGGACTGCAGCCCCCTAGCTAAATAGCAGTAATTGTTTATGTTTATTAATAATGTAAAAAAATATATATTATCTTTTTTTTGTACTTTAATTCGAGTCCGCGACTCGGAAGTACGCGCATGCGCATTGCGCACTGTAACCGCGGTTTTAAACAGCTTTTTTTTTTTTTTTTTTTTTTTCATTGCAGCCCGGAGGAGCAATGAAGGCATCATTGTGATGCCCAGAAGTCTATGCGGTTCCAAACCGCATAGAATTGGAAGGGGCTCGGACTGCGATGTCCGCAGGCACGTCATAACGTGCTTGCTGGGCTAAGCCTAAATGCTGCTGATTGGTTGTCGCTCTCTTCCCGGGCTTTATGTGCTGGGAAAAGAGCGCGAATCAAACAGTTTCAGTTGTGGACTGAATCGATTCGTGACTGAGTCAGTCACAAGGGAAGGATTTACCTGGATCTGGATTTATCATTAATTTGTCATTGGCATTGGATTTTTATTTATTTATTTATTTTTTTGGGCGACTTTATTTTGTCAGCTGTGCATGTGCTGAAGAACAGAAGAAGAACTGAAGAAAGAAGTGGCTAATACTTGAGTTGGGGTCATGTAACTATATACAATATTACTGTAGTTGTCTTTTCTCAGTATGTAACTGGGGCAAGATTATTTTAACTGCATTTATTTGTCAATAGTGCTTTGAATATTCAGTTTTTCAATTGCTTATGTAGAGGAAGGAGCATGCTGATGAATTTTATCTGCTTGTGTCTTTTTTACTGAGCTTTTCTTAAGATTACATGCACTGAATTATATTTTCCAGGCATGGGAAGACTTCTTTTTTTCAGTGTAATTGTGTTTTTCTTTGAATGGTTACCAAGGTAATTGAACAACAGGTCTTCTTTACTGAGGTCTAAATATCTTATTTACTGATTTGTAACAACTTCCTTTCCATAATTTCAAGCTATGCTATTTCAGTGTCTTTGTATGTTGTCTTGACAGCTATGTCTAAACTAATTATATCTGCACTCAAGGTACAGAGCAGTTGCTCTAGAAATAGTTCTGAAAAATAATATTCTTCAAATTATTTCCACTAACATCTGTATTAACAAAAATACTGATTAATTTTGATTTGCATTCATGGAACATGAATATTTCTTCGTTTCATTCATATGCCACTTAAGTTTTGTTGTTAAATACATTATAATCAAATTTGACAGACTTAATAAACGTATTTAGTTAACTGCCTCTACCAATTCAAGTTTTTATGTTTTTTTTAACTTCTGATTAATTATATTCAGTGTGAATTTATTATCCATTCATCACTTTTTTCTTTGTATACCATTGATACTTTCCAGTTAAATCTGTATAAGTACTATTTCATCTTGCTTGTTGGGAGTTCCATGTTTTGTTAGCCTCTCTGAAATGAAAGATCTAAAAACTGCCTCCATTAATCTTTGTGATCCATCCTCAACACCTTTTTCCATTTTGTACATGGGGTTGGGGTGTCACTTCAGCAGAGACAATCATCTTGAGCCAAGGTTTACACTGCCAGATGGCTCACCCTGCCATGTTAGTTCATTCATACCACTCACTCACATACACACTCTCATCTATGGCCAGTTTAGTGTGTCCCATATACCTACTGCAGGTCTTTGGAATGTAGGAGGAAAACGGAGCACCTGGAGGAAACTCACATGACCGAAGGGAGGACATCCATTGAACTGTGTGATATTCATATTAAATTCACAGTCCTTAATCTTTCTTCAGACAAGCAGACCTGATATTGTATGTATAACTGTATTCTGATTACAACTTGATGATGTAATTCCACATTCAACTATGTCCAAATACAATACATAATATAGCTATAGACTTGGAAGTAAAATTGGTGATGGGATACTTCTCCTTATATGTAAATATATTAACATACTCCTTCTCCCCTAATATCTCTGCGTGTGTGTGTAATGCCCCAGTTACTATATACTGGTGGTAGCCGCTAGAGAGAACAAATGGTGGTGGGTAGAGATACTCAGGCTTGAACCCTGTACCTTGGATGCAGGTGGTAAGGACCTGAATTCCCTATCCACCACCATTTTGAAAAAAAATGCAGATTTTTGCCTCATATTTGTTCTGTTCCTCATAAAATCTGTGGTTTATGTGTCTACATTTTTCCTTACAAAGTCTGTAGTGCAGTGGTGCACTGGTAGCATTGCTGCCTGACAGCTATAGGTTCTCTGGTTTGATTCTTGGCTGGGGTGCCTTCTGTGTGGAGTCTGCATGTCCAAATATCTTATAAAGATGTGTCTGGAGTTTCTCTCTGCTCTGTTGAAAATTGTCTTTTGTTCCAAGTCAGACTAGTTTCCTGGTTATATGTTTAAAAATAACAGGCATTTGAATTTCAGACTTCATATTCTTCAGAAAGTACATGGTAACACAAAACTGTTTATTCTATCAGATGTCTAAGTTTATAACATGGATATTTGAAATTTGTCCCTATTTTTGGGACTGTATTCCCCCATTATTGGCTTCATCCAGGTTTTTTGTGTTAAGGTTGACAGCTATAGCAAGAACTGAATTCACTGAATATGTTTGAGGGCTGTATTCCCTCATTACTGGGTTTGTCCAGGTGTTTTGTACCAAGAGGTTGACAGCTATGGTGAGAACTGAATTCACTAAATGATAGCCATTTAAATTTCAGTCTTCCTCTTTTACAAAGCAGCTGATTTGGCGTAGTGGTATGTTGCTCTGACTGTTTTGCACAGGGACCTTGGCAGTAAAATGTATGGTGGTAACACAGAATTTTATTCTAGCAACTTTCCAAGATTATACAAGCAATGTTTGTGTCCCTGGTTATTGGGCTTTTGACCCCCCCAATACATTTTGGCTTTTTCCAGTTTTCTTGTGCTGCGAAGTTGAGTATTGAGTAGATTTTACAAGGAGCTGAGAGCTGCAGGGGAACAGAAGTTTAGTGTTGCTTAAGTGAAGTTGGTTTGCCTTGTTAATAGCACAACAGGTTGTGTACTTGCTTTTGATGCAGAAGGCTGTGGGTTCTACTCCCACAAGGGGTGGATGCTGCCATACTGAGAATGTTCTCCTTGGTGAAAATACTAACTATGAGTCCGTTATCAGTTTGCCATCCATTTCCTCTTGCAATATTACTAGCTTATCATTTTTTAATGTAATATAGGCAATTTATTCCTGAGGGGCAACAGACACTTTATTTTTCAATGAAACCATGAAATATAAAGGTGTTTGCTAGCAGCACCCTCTTCATTAGTTACAGATTTATTTAATGTGGAATTATTTAGATGACTTTTACTTCTTCAGAGATAGTGCATATTTACTGATAATGGACTGTAGAATTGTGCATATTTACTGATAATGGTGGACTGTAGAATTGTGCATATTTACTGATAATGGTGGACTGTAGAATTGTGCATATTTACTAATAATGGCGGACTGTGGAAGTCTGAGTAGACTTTTATGATTAATGTTCTGAACTGGGCAGTTTTGCCATTATGGTTGCATGCGTCTTGTTTCATTGCTTACTGGAAAAATGTTCAAAACAAATTTAAAACGCCCTCTAACAACTGTAATATATTGTACAAGGAATATAATTTAGTACAATGAGGAAGGTGTATCAAAGAGCACATGTATGTTTCATATGCAAGGGGCCTATGATTTGAAAACAGCCCAAAATTAATCTTTATTTGTCACTGGCAAAATGTATTTTCTTTGAATGTGGGTTTCAATGCTGTTTCAATGAATGTGAGTTTCAAGGGCATAGAAGTTTTAATGCTAAGTTTTCATTGCGAGACTGCATTGCTTTGTTTAGCAGATGACTTAGTGTTTGTGCTGTAAAATACAAAATAAAACTTTCAAATGAAGTCCAACTCATCATAGAAGTAAAGCAGTATGCACATTAGTGTTTATGGTAAATGGAGAGAAATAGCCAAGTAATGGTTAACTGGAATGGCTGCAGAGGCTCCATTCAACCATGATTTTGTCAGGGGGGAGGGGCAGCAAACTCAGACAGGCCCAGCTGAACTATACCTCCCAACTGTCCAGATTTTCAAAGAACGAATAGATTTTCGCTTCTTATTTTTGGTTTGTTCTTCATAAAATTTGTAGTTTTCTGGCAAATCATTTAGGAATTAAGTCACTAAATAATGATACACTGAGTTTCAGACTTCATAACCTTCAGAAAAATGCATGCTAAAGTAAGAACTGTTATTCTATCAACTGTCTCAATTTATACAAGAGCAATTTTTAGTACTGTTTATATGTTCCCCCAATATATTTGGCCTTGTTCAGATTTACTGCATTCACAGGTTGAGAGGTACATGCAAATAAATCGCTTTATAAAATTAGACATAGCCAACCTCTCAACTGTCCCCAATTTTGGCTCAAAATGTTGCTCTTCCCACTAATAATCCCACCGCAAAAATAGCAATTTTGGAAGAAAACATGGAGGGTTTACAATTAAGAAATAACTGTAATAATCAAAGTTATAGATTACTTGAAATGCATGTAGATTCTCTTATTTTGTCAGCTGCTCAAGTTAGCAGTACTAATATTAAAGTGTCCCTTCTTTGACAGGTTCTCAGCTGTATTGTGTGGCTATTTTATATTTTTGCATCACATTTGGTCCATTTTTCATAAAATTGTATTTTTTGGCAAATTCGTTTCAAATCACTAAAGATTGAAGTTAGAAAATAATGACAGACATTTGAGTTTCAGATTTTATACCCATCAGAAAATTCATACTAATGCAAGACCTATTCTATTATCTTTCTAAGTTTATTAGAGCAATATTTAAAAATTGTCCTTATTTTTGGGCCTTTGTCCCACTTCTATGTATGGCTTTGTCCAGATTTCTTGCTCTGAGGTTGAGAGGTATGACAAATGTGTCAGGGCCATCACAGACAGCCAGAGACATTTCAAATTGTGACATACTTGTTGCACCCCACTCCACCATGTAGTGACTCTGGATGTGTCCAAGCAAGGCAAGGAGTAGTTATGCAGTGTAAATGTGCAGTGTCCCCTCCCCATCTAAGGTAGACACAAGTACTACAGTGGCTTTTCATCTGTCCTTGATTTTGCAGAACGGTCTGGTTTCTGTCATATTTTTGTACTGTTGATTTATGCTTATTACTCAGATTTATGCTTATTACTCAAAGTGCCTGTTGCTCTGTGTTTAAGTAGCAATGCTTTAATGACCATAAGGTAAGCTTGTCTGAGATCGTAAGATGCAAGTAAGCTTTAATAAGCACACTGTTAAAGAATTGCCAACATTGAAAGCCTTTCTGTTGTTGCCATGCAGAGAATACTTGACTAGATGATGTATAAGCCTTGGGTATTAAAGGACAGGATTCCATTATTTTAAAAAGCTCATTACACTTGTTGGAGACTTCCAGTCATCTCTACAGACTTTATCCGTAAACTAAACAGAATGCCAATCATGTGTGGTCCATAACCTGTACAGTAATCCTTTAAGCAATGTATCTTGAACTTGTTTCTTGTTTGCTTTTCATTTTTTACTTTCATGTTTTCCCCATGAAACAAGTAGATAGTTGTCAGGCCTTTTTTGGATAAGAAACATTTTTACAAGTGGGGGCATCACAGAGATTTCTACTGTCAGCATGTTACTTGGTACTTTAATAAAGCTGAATATAAATTATAATTAGAACTGCAGTGCAAGGAGAAGTGATTTGAGTCGAGTGCTTCTGATTTTTCTTATACTTGATTTTGACTGGCATTCCAGTAGTGTATTTAAAAAGTCATTTATTTTTTCATGCCTCACAACCTTTTGTTTCCATCTAGATATTAAGTAAGCTGTCATGCAGCCAATGTATTGGAATATTTTTATTCTTCTACACTTATTTTTGTCTTGATTGGACTCTCGTAGATGGTTTGCCACCCAGAGCAGCGTATTTAATTAAAGTTTGTTTTTGTGGATTTGAGCATAGCTCCTCCCCTTTCTAGTTGGCTACACCCCTTCCCCTTGACCCCACCCATTCATCTGTCTCCTGCAGCCCCCCTTTGATTTGAAGTCACCAGCCGCCACTGCTACTAATTATCCAATTTTAACAGTTGCTTCTGTTCTATTCTGTTCTGTTCAGAAAAAAACGCCTTTTCCATCAATTAATCAATTATATCATTTACATTAAAAAAAAAACTTGTAAATCATTGCCTTGTGCACGAGTAGTTTCTATAAAACATTTCTCATAAAATGAATAAAACCATACATATTACACAAACCTATACACATAAATGTCCCAAATACAAGTAAAATATTGTATAAAAAAGGCTTAATATAACAACAGATGTGTGATAAATGCATGAACCTCCTGTTCACTACTGTATGTCATAAATTGTGGTCATTCTAACACTATCTACTATGTAAGATGTATCAGTCTTCAAGTACCTATAATAAGTATCTCGTAACTATTATAATACTGCAACCTTATATACTTAACCTATATCACTGTGTACTTCTAATAATTCATACAGAAACATAACAAAATTTGTTGAAATTGATGTATCACAAAGTGTGTTGGAATATACTTCGAAAACTGTGTGGAATAAGCCTAGAAACTTGTTCTAAGTCCTGACAAGGGGCTTAGTTGGAATCATCTCATTTAGGCCTGGGGGAGTGGATGCATCTAACTTGATCTGCCATCTGATCTTTTTTTTTAATGTAAATTATATAATTCCAGCCCCCTCTTGCCTGAGTTTTTTTTGAATGTAAATGATATAATTGATTAATTGATGGAAAAGGCGTTTTTTTTCTGTGGGTTGTATGTATTTAAGCTAATGATTTATAGTAGTTGGTGTTCTGATGAAGTCAGTAGTATTCTGAAGAAAGCGCTTAACCTTTTTGTTTGTGTAATAATAAATCAACGCTGTTTCCAGCACAGTTTCCAGATTCCTGGTGTGTTTTTACGCTATCTTTTGTTGGCGTTTTTTGTGTTACAATTGTTGGACACTGGGACTATTCCGTTATTTTTAGTCGTTTCACATGGATTCTATGCAGGAGACTATGAATTTATCCACTTCAATCACTCACGAGGAGATCGATAAAATCCATTCAGAAATGGCAATTATAAAGGGTGAAATAACTCGCCTAGTGGAATTGCTTACTCCGCCTGCTATTGTGCAAACTAACTGTGTGCAACCTAGCTTCACTGTGCCGACGACAGTCCGTTCCTCTATTGGTCACGGCAGCGACGATGACATCCCCAATGGACAGAGGAGATTCTCTTCTCCATTTACGTCGAAATGCACGCCGAGGAAGGAATTTAATGAGCAAATGGTTGGACACAGAAGTACCATTAATATCTCTACAGCGACTGATAATATCGACGAGGACCTATATTTGATATCTGGTGCGAAACCTAAACGGTAACCTCCTGTTCGGAGTTATGCTGGTGAGGAGAAGAATAGTGCGGCTTATAGTAAACACACCAAAGGTACTGTTTTAAAGCCTTCTTCACAGGGAGGTTTAGGGAAAGGGCACGGGTACAACTTGGACAAATTTATGAAAATGCCTTTAGATTTTAAAGACATTCACGGGTTTGGGTCCATTAACCAGTATGAAGGAGGTGAAGGTGATCATCCTTCTTTGAAGGAACTAATATATTCCTTTGGCAACAAGTTGAGTAAAGTCAAAAATATTCAAGTGGAGAACATGTATCTCCGCAAATGTTTGGACAGTGGCGTAATTCCTATGGGCTTGCGTTTTTTCAAAGAGCCCATGGGCGTTGATATGAACGCTGAAAACATTAAAATGTGCAATGAAATGTTTAATGGATTTGGTAAAAAGTTTATGTCCTTTATTATTGAGTGTAATGATTCTAAATTGAGCATTTTGTTAAATGAGGTTGAACAGATTGATAAACTTATACAAAACGATATGCTTTTTGCACACTGGGAGAAGTTATACTTTAAGCAATATGAATACGCTGAGAGTATGTATAAGAAGACGTATGAAAGAAAGTGCAAAAAATTACAGAGAGATATTACACAATATGAAAAAGGGACCGCCTACAGGTGGAAAACAAAAAATGATAGAAAATACAAAGTGGTTACATCTGACAGGAAACAGTCTAATTATTATGGAGATAGTTTTGTCAATCAAGCTGATGAGGAGTGTTTTTTAGAGGAAGAGAGAGAGCATTGGAAAACTGTGGAACGAAAGGGGAAAGGGAGAAATGTTTGGAGGAGTCGCAGGTACAATTAACAACTGACCCCAAATGTTCTAATTGGCCTATTTCTCAGGTAGATACAGACAACTTGGTTGGTAGCACTGTTTACAGCGATCACAACTCTAAACCAAACAGTGGTGGGATAATACACGTCAGTGGTGAACTGAAAATTTATAATTACAGTGCACATCAAGTTCAACCTGAATTCTTTTCGATATTTTCTAAAGGTATGAAGTTTATACCAGATAATAGTATGGACACAACCAACACCCTAGTGGAATTTAAGTTATTTTTGAGAAAATTGAATTTAGGGATTTTTTTTTAACAAAAATAGTACCAACTTCTCACAAGGAGGTGAGTTAAAGAAAAAAAGTGTTTTCACACCCCCTATGTCTTCCACCTTAGCATCCTTCGAAAATGTGGTAAATGCCCAGGTGTATGCCTTACATAATAAATATAGACACAAAAAACTAAGGCATCAGTCTAGTTGTGAGGTTATGGATGTGGTTGAATCCTTATGTGAAAAAAACATCAGAATTATGTCAGCAGACAAGGGTGGGGGCATAGTGTTTTACGACCAGGAGAAATACATAAGTAAGATCTTTGAATTATTGAATAACTCAACACAATATGTAGCCTCATCCTTGAATGAGGTTAACATTGCCCATGGACGTATCGATTCCTACTTAGAGGAATTTATTTTAGAAAACAGGATAAGTGAAGACCTATACAGATTCTTAAAGGTCGAGTTCCCTATACTTGCTACTATCACTGGTATTCCTAAAGTCCATAAGAATGTACACGACCCTCCATTTAGACCTATAATTTCTGGTAGTGCAAGTAAAGCTTTCCCTTTTGGTCAAGTAGTTCACCACAAATTGAAACATATGTACAATATAGTTGAGCATATTATGAAAGATTCATGGGAATTCTTGGGCATTTTTAAGCAAGATATGTGGAGCCCCAACCTTATCTATGTTACCATTGACGTTCAGGACCTATTCTCATGTATTCCCAAGGAGGATGGCCTGAATAGGTTCAGCAATAGTATTCTTAGACTGAGTGGCTTGGGGCAGAATGACATTTCTTTAATTATGGAATTTATGGACATCGTCCTGGATCATAATTACATTTATTTTGAGGGGGAGTATTACAAACAGAAAGTTGGCGTAGCTATGGGTACTGCATGTGCCCCCATATACGCCATCTTGGTCTTATTGGACTGGGAAATGGAATTTATTCTAAATTCTAACTGGATGGTGCAAATTAAGAGATATGTCAGATACCTGGACGACATTTTCATTTTGTGGGAAGGTAGTGAACAAGACCTAACAGTCTTCATGAAATACATCAATAATACCACTGATTATCTCAAATTCACTCATCAGTATGACTATACCGGTATTAACTACCTGGATGTGTATATTTACAGTCAGGGTGAGTCGTTTCAGTCTCGTATCTACAGAAAGGATACGTTTAGCAATGGGTACCTACACTTTAGTAGTGCACATTCCTACAGCACTAAAAGGGGTATCATTAGGGGGCAGTGTATCCGGGCTGCACGGATGACCTCTGAGAGGGAGTATATGCTCCGGGAGATGTCATATATTGGACATCTTTTTGCAGATAAAGGATACCCCCAAAATATGATAAAGAATATCACCTCCTATGTTGCAAAGGAATGGGGAAACAAGTACAAACCCCTACTGGGAGTAGGAAATGTGACTAACCAGCATAGTAATGACAGCAATCGCAATACTGGTAGTAATGTCCCAGGTAATGAATACTTAAGGGCGTGCATAATCAAATATGGTAGGCATACTAGAGAAGTTAAAAATATAATTACTTCAAACTGGAATATCTTGACAAGTGACTTGTCAATCAAAGAAAAAATACCTGATAGACCGCACTTTGTACACAAGACTGGGAACAATTTGAAGAGAATTATTGAGATCAAATCTAACTATTATAAGGGAAAGAGAATACAGAAAACAGGTACAAAAAAATGTGGTCAATGCAATTTTTGTAAGTACATTTTGGACGTACCGAATATTGTGCTAAATAACAGTATAAAAAGTAAGGTCAAGTTTTGTAATGGTAACTGTCTGACTAAACACATAGTATATTTGGGTGTTTGTCAAACATGTAGGAGTTACTATGTGGGAAAGACAGACCGCTGTTTAAAAAACAGGATTTATGACCACACATATTGCATGAGGAAATGTGATATAAACAACGCCTTGTCAAGGCATTTAATCAAAAATCCACAATGTAAGGTTTTCAAATTTGCTATATTGGAAGTGGTTACGCCAAATCCCCGAGGGGGCAACATCAAGGCAACAGTGGGGGAAAGGGAGATCAGATGGCAGATCAAGTTAGATGCATCCACTCCCCCAGGCCTAAATGAGATGATTCCAACTAAGCCCCTTGTCAGGACTTAGAACAAGTTTCTAGGCTTATTCCACACAGTTTTCGAAGTATATTCCAACACACTTTGTGATACATCAATTTCAACAAATTTTGTTATGTTTCTGTATGGATTATTAGAAGTACACAGTGATATAGGTTAAGTATATAAGGTTGCAGTATTATAATAGTTACGAGATACTTATTATAGGTACTTGAAGATTGATACATCTTACATAGTAGATAGTGTTAGAATGACCACAATTTATGACATACAGTAGTGAACAGGAGGTTCATGCATTTATCACACATCTGTTGTTATATTAAGCCTTTTTTATACAATATTTTACTTGTATTTGGGACATTTATGTGTATAGGTTTGTGTAATATGTATGGTTTTATTCATTTTATGAGAAATGTTTTATAGAAACTACTCATGCACAAGGCAATGATTTACAAGTTTTTTTTGAATGTAAATGATATAATTGATTAATTGATGGAAAAGGCGTTTTTTTCTGTGGGTTGTATGTATTTAAGCTAATGATTTATAGTAGTTGGTGTTCTGATGAAGTCAGTAGTATTCTGAAGAAAGCGCTTAACCTTTTTGTTTGTGTAATAATAAATCAACGCTGTTTCCAGCACAGTTTCCAGATTCCTGGTGTGTTTTTACGCTGTCTTTTGTTGGCGTTTTTTGTGTTACCTTGTAATAGTTGCAATCAGTGTCGATATATAGATAGTACTACGACACTTCTACATCCAGTGACTAAGTATGAATATTCTTTTCATACTATGACTAATTGTTTAAGTAGCAATGTGGTCTATTTAGCCAGATGTACATCCTGCACAGCATTCTATATTGGGAAAACCAATAGACAGCTCAGGGAACGCGTGAGGGAGCACGTCATCACATGCGGAAAGGATCTGAGCACAATGCTTTAGCCAAACATCATAAATCTTTAGGTATATCACACTCCTTTAAATTCTGTGTTATACAAAATATTATTTCCAGTATGAGGGGAGGTGATATTAATAACTATACCCAGGAGTGTGAATTAAGGTGGATTATCCGCTGTAGAGCGGATAAGTCCCCGGGACTGAATGACAAAATTCACCTCAAGCCTATTTTACGTAAAAGAAGGGTAAATAAACCTAAAAGATGAAACATGCAGTACATGAAACTTTTTATTTAACATATTTAGTTAACACATAATAAGAAGTTATGTACCTACCATAACGTTCCATGTTAGTTGTCTTCTCTCGCCTTCTTTCTTGCTTGATGGGTTCGGAGCCGATCCTCGGCTCCGACTCGGCACTTGCTTTAGCTCGAGAACTCCTTTTACCAGCTCGAGGCAGCCCCATATCCCATGATGCAAGGCAGGAAGTACCCAGATCTCGTTTGTTGACAAAGGGCAATAACACCAAGCATAAAATACTTCCCAAAGGAAGAAGAAACTTACAGATGGAAAAAGGACCAGGTCTGAATGGTCTTTAGCATAATAGTTTCTTATACAAGGTCTGTCCAGGCCAGGGGAAGGAGGGAGGGTCAAGAAAGAAGGCGAGAGAAGACAACTAACATGGAACGCGTTATGGTAGGTACATAACTTCTTAATGTTAAGTTGTCAATCTCGCCTTCATTCTTGCTTGATGGGACCGTCCTAGCACCTCTATCCTGGGTGGCTCAATGGAACAAACTCTTGAGGACTGTAGAGCCAAAACTGGCTCTGTCCCTGGAGGCCAAGTCCAATTTGTAATGGGAAACAAAAGTGTGAGGAGTGGCCCAAGTGGCCGCTGCACAAATAGTGTCCAAAGGCAGTCTAGCTTGAAAGCTGTAGAAGTAGCTAAACTCCTAGTTGAATGTGCTTTAGGTTTTGAGCACAGCTGTTTTCCCCTGATCGTATAAATCTCAGTGATGACCGAAGAAAGCCATCTGGACAAGGTCACTTTAGAAACAGGAAGGCCTTTTTTATTATCCGCATAGGAAACAAAAAGTTGATCAGATTTCCTAAATTTTTTTGTTCTGTCCAAATAATATCTAAGCTGACGGTGGACGTCAAGAGAATGTAGCTTTTGTTCAGCTCTATCTGAATAGTTAGGAAAAAATACAGGGAGATCAATGGATTGATTCAGATTGTTTTTTGAAGCGACCTTAGGTAAAAAAGATGGATTAGTTCTCAAAGATACTCTGTCTTTGTGAAAAATCAAATAGGGGGGGTCGAACCGAAAGAGCATGAAGTTCAGACACCCTCCTGGCAGATGTAATAGCCACTAGGAATAAAGTTTTCCAAGAAAGATATTTCAGGGAACAAGAAACAGCTGGCTCGAAGCGGGGAAGAATCAAGGATGTCAGCACTAAATTTAGATCCCACTGAGGAGGAGGATTCCTGATTGGAGGCTTTAGTAGGAAAATTCCTTTCAAAAAGGCCCTGCAGAGCCTATGGGACATAATATTATGATCTGCTATCTCGACATGAAAATTAGAAATAGCAGCCAACTGAACTCTGACTGTGGACGAAGAGGAGCCTGCATGAAAAATCTCTGCTAAGAAGTCCAGAACTGCCTGAACAGGGGCAGTAAAAGGATCAATATTTTGGGCCTTAGCCCAATAAGAGAAACGTTTCCATTTGCTTGTGTAAATCCTCCTGGTAGAGGATTTTAGTGAAGCTACTATGATATCTCTAACTGGGTTAGAGATCAAAGGAAGCCTGGCTAAGGAAGGAAGTGGAGCAACCACGCTGTGAGGTTGAGAGAAGGGATTGACCAGTGCAGCTGACCGGATTGGTGAATCAGTAGATCTGGCACTGGGTCCAGATGCCACGGCTGCACCAAAAGGTGATGATGGAGGAACGGAAACCAAACTTGTCGAGGCCAGTAAGGGGCAATGAGAATCAATTTGGCTCTCAAAACGGTAGCTTTCTGGATCACCTGAGGGATCAGAGGAAATGGAGGGAAGGCATAAAGAAGTCCCTGGGGCCAATCCTGGGTCAGAGCGTCTCTGGGGGGATGGCCTGATAGAGGGAAGAGGCTGAAGAAGTCTGGACATTTGCTGTTTTGGGGAGTAGCAAAAAGATCGCAACATGGGCGACCCCATTCCAGAAAAATCTCTTCCGCTATGGATTGCTTGAGAGACCACTCGTGAGGCATGAGAATAGCTCTGCTCAATCTGTCCGCTATAATGTTGGTTTTCCCAGGGATATGCGTTGCTACCAGAAACCGATGAGAGGAGATCGCCCATTGCCAAAGTCTGAGCGCTTCTCGACACAAGGGGTAGGACTTGGTTCCGCCCTGTTTGTTGATATACCAAACTACAGACATGTTGTCTGTGTGGACTGCAATTGTCCCTACGGGAAGAAAGTCGTTGAGGGCTTGCAACGTTAAAAGCACTGCTCTCATCTCCAGGACATTTATGTGCAGATGGTACTCGAACGGTTGCCACGTCCCATGAACCATCCTGCCCTGATAATGATCCCCCCACCCGATCAGGGAGGCATCCGTGGTGACAGTGGCTATCGGGGACGGAGGTACAAAGCACCTGCCTTGGTGAACCTGAGACGATGTGATCCACCAAGCAAGATGTTCTTTGCATGTTTGTGTCACCAGAATCTGGTGACGCATTGGGAGTTGCTGGTATGACCACTGCGTGAACAGCATCCACTGAAGGAGGCGCATGTAAAATCGAGCCAGGGGAAGAAGAGTAATGGCCGCAGCCATGAGACCTAATACCTTTAGAACCATTCTGGCCTGTACTTTCTTGCTGGCCAGAATGATCCTGACATGAGTCTGAATGTCTGAAACTCTTTGTTCTGTAAGGGTAGCTGACATCCGAACAGTGTTTAAGTTTGCGCCTATGAAGGTAATAGACTGGCAGGGCGATAAGGATGACTTTTCGAAGTTGACTGAGATGCCTAAATGAGAACAAAGGTCTATTGTGTAATCCCTGGCTTGTATAAGCTGATGCCTGGTGGTGGCTGACAGGAGCCAGTCGTCGAGATACGGAAACACCTGGAATCCTTGACGTCTCAGGTGAGCCGTGACCACTGCCATGCATTTGGTGAACACTCTGGGGCTGTAGTGAGACCAAAGGGCAGGGCTCTGAACTGGAAATGACTGGACCCCAGCCGAAGCGGAGAAACCTCCTGGAGCGTCTGTGAATTTTGATGTGATAGTACGCATCCTGAAGATCTATTGAGCACATCCAGTTGTCCTTCTGTAAGAAGGGCAGAATTGACTGAAGAGTGACCATTCGGAATCTTGTCTTCCTGACAGACTTGTTGAGTCTGCTGAGATCCAATATTGGTCTCCAGTCTCCCGTCATTTTGGGGACCAAAAAGAACCTTGAGTAGATTCCGGGCTCTGAATGGTCTATTGTAACTGGCTGAATGGCTCTTTTTTGCAGTAGTTTTGCGATTTCTAACTCTGCAATGTCCCTTAGACCGGGTGGTACATCTGGAAGGGCACTTGAGGGGAAGGGACTTTCCTCGAAAGGAATTATGTAACCCTTGGATATGATCGACTGTACCCATCTGTCTTGAGTGAGGGAATGCCAGGCTTCTGGGTACAGTGATAATCTTCCCCCGACTGCCTCCAAGGAGGGACAGCCGGGCAACACCTCAGGGATGCTGAAAGGGCTTATCAGAGAGAGGCTCCCTGTTTCCCTGGTTCTTCGGACCCCCTCTGCCTCTAGAGTGGCGTCTGTTGTTGTTACCCCCTCTGCCTCTAGGGGTAAACTGACCACGTGAATCCGGCGTGACTCCTTGGGATTTACGGAACCACATTTTCCCACCTTTCTGTCCTTTGGGATAAGGCCTAGAAGGGGTGGAAAAGCGGACTCCAACAGCAGAAAGAGTCTTGCCGTCCTGCTCACACCTGGTCAAGGTCTCCTTCACCTGAGGGCCAAACAAAGCTGACCCATCAAAGGGAGAATTTGTGAAGGACGCCTTAAAGGGATCCGCAAAATCACATAGCCGCATCCAGGCTTGGCGTCTAAGAGCCACACCTGTGCCTGCGGCTCTACTCGCTCCATCCGCAGCATAAGATATTAGCCGCATGGAGGAGTTAGCAATGGAATTGAGGGTTCCTAGCTGCGAAGCAATCTTTTCTTGAGCCCCTGCAGCTGTAGGATCCTGAACTACTTCTCCCAGCTCCTTCAGGATATCTCTCTGGAGTCTGGTGAAGTGACAAAGATAATTCAGCGAGCATAGCAAAGGTCGCTGAGGAAAACATCCGCTTGCCGTACCTATCCATGGTCCTAGAGTCCTTATTAGGAGGATGGACGGGCACGGAAGGATCTGCAAGTTCCTTTTGGTGGCCGCAGCCACCACCATGGCATCAGCGGGACACCCTTGGTTAGGAATTGTTTGTCACTAGGGGCAGTGATAAATTTAGAAGGCCTCCTAGGGACTGGCTCTACAGAGTCAGGAGCTGTCCACGCCTTCGTGCAATAACCTGCATAAGGGGTCGAAGGCGGAGACACCCAGGAGGTGGAGGGCCGAGATCCAAACGCCTCTAGGTATACTGACTCATCCTCAGAGGGATTGTTGGTGGGCCAGTTTCCCTCTGTTTGAGAAGTTCTAGGATGTCTGAAAAGGAGACATCCTCAGAGGGGATCTAGGGGATCCCTCTGACTCATCAAAGTCAGTATCCGAGTGACAGACTCGGGAGTCTACATGCTTCCTCTTACAAGTCCTCTTCCTAGGAGGATCTCCCGAAACATCAGGAGAATCCTCGGAAGAGGGGGAAATTCCCAATGGGGAAACCTGAGGTGGAGGATCTCTGGGTCCTGTAGCAAGAGAAGTGGCAGAGATGTCAACAGGTACCATAGAGGGAGGAGCTACGGGAACAGGCTGCTGACTGATACCAGTGGCCAGTACACTCTTCATCACCTCGAATGCTCCCCTCCCAGGCAGGTCCGAGAGAACCCGCTCCGAAGAGCTAGGAACTCCAGGAACCACCGAAAGGGAAGTCTCCGAGGCAGATGTCGGAGCCGAGCTCACCAAGGCCGAGGCTCCAAGGGGAAGAGCGGGCTCGGACAAGGGTCCGATGCCACTCACCCCCTCAGAGGAGACCATGGAAGCCCGACCACCGAATCCCTCTAAGGAAGAGGAGATAAGAGTTGGGGCTGAAGGAACAGAAGGGGTAGCCGTCCTCCAGCCGTAGCAGTAACCATGCCCGAAGACTCCAACTCCAAGCTCTGGGGTAGAGTTGAAGGAGGAACTGTAACGGGGTGTGGACCAACAGTCGTCTGCTGAGACGGACTGTGTAACATTTGGGCCAGTACCTGTGACTTGAGTAATCTACTGACCACTCTCTCTAGGTCATGATCTGACAACCTGGATGACCTTGAAGATCGGCTCCGATGGCTCCGTTCCGATAGAAGAGGCGGAGCCGAAAGTATCGGCCCCAAGGAAGGAGACCTCGACCTCTTCCTGGAATGGGCCATCGGAGCCGATACTACTGATCCTGTCGGCACCGACTTCTCGGAGCCGACAGAACGTCTCGATGTATCGGCTCCAGCCGGAGCCGATACAGCCACCAAAGTAATGGTGTCGGAGCCGATCGGAGCCGACACCGATGCCTGAGCCACATGGGTGTCGGAGCCGATCGGAGCCGACATCGGCGGTCAAAACAGATTCGGCACCGATAGCCATCTGGCGAAAGCTTTGTGGATCAGAATCGGCTCCAGCCGGAGCCGATCTCGACTCAATACGAAGTCGAGCCGAGGCCGCAGGCTTAGAAACAGAAGCCTGGGCCTTGGCAGTTTTAGTTGATTTTGTGGAGCCGACTTAGCCGGAGAGCCCTCCGGCTTAAGAAGACCCCTGAGAATCAACTTGTTGCTCTCCTGCAGGACTCTCTGGCTGAAGGAGTGACAAATAGCACAGGAGTCCTGCAGGTGAAGAGGGCCCAAACAGTACAGGCAAGAAGTGTGACCGTCTGTCAGAGACATCTTCTGACAGCACGAGTCACACTTCTTAAAACCTGAAACCCTCTCCTTAGACATGGTGCCTAAACACAACACACACAGACACACCAGTCAAAGTTAAATTAAACAAAATACCAAGAGGTATTTTATAAAAACACCAACACACACACCCTAACGGGGGGGGGATGGGATAGGGAAATTGACTAAAAAAAATTAAAAGAGACAGGGATTTCTGTCAGAAAAAGGTAGTAATTAAAATTAAACTATCACAAAATTAGTTTTAAACTAAAAGGGGCTTGAAATATCACAAATGTGAACTACTTACCAGGAGCTGGTAAAGAGAAGACCTCCCAAGCGAAGCGGCAAACGAGATCTGGATACTTCCTGCCTTGCATCATGGGATATGGGGCTGCCTCGAGCTGGTAAAAGGAGTTCTCGAGCTAAAGCAAGTGCCGAGTCGGAGCCGAGGATCGGCTCCGAACCCATCAAGCAAGAATGAAGGCGAGATTGACAACTTAACATTTTGTATTTTAATGGTTTTTAATGATTGTATTTATGTATTCATTTATTTGAAAATCTAGCGTCATTAACGTATATGTAATAAGAACCTATCAGCTGTCAATTCGTGTTATATAAAGCCAATGTTTTATGCAATGGATTGTAGTCTGAAGAAGCCTTCGGGTGAAAGCGCTTACTCTTATGTGGAATAAAAGCCTTTTATAGATCGCATTTTGCTGCTGTTTTTTGGGACAACTGACGCATTTTATTTTGCTTTTTTGTGAGCTGCTGCCATTTTTGGTTCCTGTGCATGTGGTGGAGTGAACATTTTATCTTTTTTACGTTTCGTGTCACAGGAGCCTTTATCCTATTGTTGGGCGCATTTACACTTGGTTTGACATATCATACATATACTGAGTTTAAACAACATAAATCATAGCACTTTCTACCAAGTGTATGCAGGGGGGCTTGCCCTCCTGCACCCCCCACACCCTCTGCTACTTAAATATATCAACTCCAAGATTGCACTTAGTAAGTGCACTTATATATATCTACTCCAAGATTACACTTACTAAGTAGCAGGGGGTGTGGGGGGCGCAGCCCCCACAGGGGGGGTGCAGGGGGGCTTGCCCCCCTGCATACACTTGGTAGAAAGTGCTATGATTTATGTTGTTTAAACTCGGTATATGTATGATATGTGTTTTCAGTGTTTTGAGTTTCAGTGTTTTGAGTTTTCAAGATTTTGAAGTTTCAGCGTTTTGGTTTCAGTGTTTTGAGTTTCAGTTTGAGTTTATATATATATATATATATATATATATATATATATATATATATATATATATATATATATAGTGTGTGTGTGTGTGTATGCATAAAAACAGAATGACAGTAGTGTAAGCCATAGACATCTTGCACAGCTTCTCGCACTTATTTTCAATTTTAGTTTTGGGGGGGGGCAAAAACCAGGGACACATTTTTAACATTGCTTGCATAATTTTGGAAAGTTGCTAGAATAAAGTGTTATGTTACCACCGTGCATTTCACTACAAATCTTGAACCCAGGACCCTGTGCACTATAGTCAGAGCAACATACCACAATACCAAATTTGCACTTTCCTGAAAGACAGGAAGACTGAAACTTAAATGGCTATCATTTAGTGAATTCAGTTCTCACTTCTCACCATAGCTCTCAAACTCTTAGCATAATAAAACCTGGACAAAGCCAATAATGGGGGAATACAGAATTCAGTTCTTACTTCTCACCACAGCTCTCAAGGTCTTAGCGCAGAAAACCTGGACAAAGCCAATAATGGGGGAAATACAGCCCCAAAATAGGGACAAATTTCAAATACTGATCTTATAAACTTAGAAAATTGCTAGAATAAAAGGTTTTGTGTTACCATTTGTTTTCTGAAGAATATGAAGTCTGAAATTTAAATGCCTGTCATTATTTAGTGAATTCAATCCTTCAGTGATTTGCCATAAAAATCCTGAAAACCACAGATTTAATGAGGAATAGAACAAGACAGACCAGGATGCTTTGCCAGAGATGGCCTGCACCTGTCGTCCTTGGGATTCCGGATACTGGCTAAGGCTCTTGCCACCCCTATAGTGCCTTTTTTAGGCAAGGTTCAAATGACAAATTCACCACCTTAACAGGTACAAGCAAGCAAAATCTGTGGGTAATGCTACTCAATGCTAGAAGTCTAAACCTCAAAATGCATTCACTCGAGGCACTCCTTAGTGACACAGACCTGGTTCAAGGCTCCAGAGAGCAACCCAGCATCACCAGGCTATAATTCATACCACACCTTTTGGCCACCTAACCTGGACTGAAACACTAAAGGTGGAGGCGTGTCCATATTCATTAATGATATCCACACCTCCAGGTTAGTTGCTCAGCATAAAGCATCCGAGATTATCCAAGTTCAACTAACTCTGGGCAACATTGCAATACAAACTGTAACTTGCTACAGATCCCCACCATGCCCCAGGATTCCCACTCCTCATTTCTTGATACACAGGAAAATATTAGGGTACAACCCAACACCCTAATAATGGGCGATTACAACTACCCCATCATTAACTGGGAAAACTACTCATGTACCAACTCTTTTCCTCAACGTTTTCTGGAATTCTTAAATTCCAATGCCTTGGATCAACTTATCCACACCACCACCAGGGGCAGCAATATCCTAGACCTGGTCATTACCAACATGGGCGACCAGTGTTCCACACCAGAAGTCAATTCCTCGTTGGTCAGATCCGACCACAAGCTAAATCACCCTAGACATCCACATCCCACCCCTGCCCCCATCCCCCATTAGGGAAACCACCGTAAAAAAATGTCTCCAAAGCCAACTTCACGCTTCTTAAGACAGAAGTGGCAAACTTCATGATACCCATGCAGACGGACAATAGAGGTATGACTGCTGAATCCTACACAAATGCACTTTATAAGCATTTACACGAGTGGATGGATCGTGCTATCCCTAACAGAACCAAGATGCTATCCTCTAAAAAAAGGAAGCCAATCTGGTGGTGCTCTGCCATAAACAAACTCTACAACAGAAGAAAGAAACTGTTGCAAAAAAAAGAGTCAAATCCCATAACTGGAGGAACTCTCTGGTCAGCCTCAGTAAGAAGGTGAGATTTCTCATAAAATCTTTCAAAGCTAGTTACGAAAACATAATCACCACGGATTCTAAAGACAACCACAAAGCATTCTATAGCTATGCCAAGAATCTCAATGGCAACACTCAGATCTGCTCTGAGTTACAGCACAATGGCACTAAATATACAGAAACAACTGATATTGCCAACATCCTGGCAAATAGGTTCAGTGCTAACTTTACTCCCCTCTCACCCCCTAAAGGGCCCATCTCTATACCGGAAGAATGCAAAGTTCCTGTAGTCATGGGCTGCACAGGTAAAAAAACACACTATCCAAAGCCAAGAACACAGCATCCATGGGACTGGACAACATAAACACCATAGACACCACGGGATTGCAGCAACTCATAACACTCGGACCAACAGTGGAAGAAAAAATTACGTTTGAATAATAATCCACTGGTAAATCCAACAACCGGTACACAGCCACGCAATCGTAGTAGTTAAATCCACTTTATTAAAATCCGACAACAAATACACAGCCACGTAGTCGTAGTAGTTAACCTAGGTTTCGTCTTAATACCATAAGACTTCATCAGAACTACTCCATACTGTTGTAAACATGTTTAAATACCTTCATAAATTACCAATTACAACCTTAATTGGCCAAAAAAATAAAGCGACCATAACGCTAAAAAATCCATTCTTCATGTTACTGCAAAAACAACCTCAAACACACAATGAATCCTACAAAAAATAAATATATGTAAATAATAATTATTATTGAAAATAATATTAAAAATAATAGTTGTGACCAAATTGATTCTTGTATGAAATTAATAAATGTAATACAATTAAGACGAAACCTAGGTTAACTACTACGACTATGTGGCTGTGTATTTGTTGTCGGATTTTAATAAAGTGGATTTAACTACTATGATTGCGTGGCTGTGTACTGGTTGTTGGATTTACCAGTGGATTATTATTCAAACATAATTTTTTGTTCCACTGTTGGCCCGAGTGTTACGAGTTGCTGCAATCCCATGGTGTTTGGTTTTTCGTTGGTTTGAAGTTTGGACTGGACAACATCCCAGGCTGCATTCTACACAAACTGCAGAATGAACTGGCACCCCACCTAAGCACCATGTTCAATCATAGTTCACCCTCTACTAATCACTCATTAGACCCATTATAGAGTACAACACCCCTTTTGGTATGTACTTCACCATACATCTACAACAACTTGAAAGGCCGCAGAAATACCTCACAAAGAGGATTATCGACCTCAAACAGATGCCCTATGCAGACCATCTCAAAAAACTCCAGCTTTACTCCATCGCATATTGCCTACACAGAGGTGATCTCTGCCTAACATACAAAGCTATGTCAAATCCAGAGCTGTTGTTGGACATACTCCACTTGAAGAAATCCCAATCCCTCGGTACATACTCTAGGGACCTAAACCTTGTCACTACAATAAACAGAACATGCTGGAGGGATAGATTCCTGTCCCAGAGACTTCCCATACTCTGGAACAAACTACTTATCTATAATCAAACAAATCTCCTCATTAGCACTCTTCAAGAAAAATCTTGATGACTGGATGGAAAATAGGAAATTCACCCCGGGGATCACTTCTGTGGCTCTGCTTGACAGGGGCACAGGAAAATAATTTTCTTGACTGGCGAAAAACATCTATGAACCTATGAAAAATGAGGCATAAATTCACAAGTGGTGGTGGCTAGGGACTTTAGGCTCTTTTTACCTGTACCCAAGGTACAGAGTTTGAGCCTGAGTACCTGTAGCCACCACATGTGTTCACTTAGGGGCATTTCACACACACACGCACGCACGCACACGCGCACACGCAGGCACGCACACGCATGCACATACAAGCATGCACATACGCATGCATGCACACACATGCACACACATGCACTCATGCACACACACGCACTCATGCACACACACATACACTCATGCACACACACATACACGCACGCACACACGCATGCACGCATGCACACACGCACGCACACACACACACACACACGTTGTTCAGATCACTACATAGTGAAAAGCGGCACTCTGCAAGCAGTATTTGCAGAAATAACTCCATTCACAAAGAAAAGGAAATACCTTAAGCTCAAGTTCACAAGCAGGATAACTCCATTTCCTTCCCACTCTGTGCAGTTCACAAGCAGCTCTGTGCAGTACCAGAGCAGTCATTTTGACGCTTGCAGATCCATTTTAAACAGCCAGCCAGAAATGAACGCACGTGAGCCCTTGAGCTCAATTCCAACAAGCTGACGGAGCTGACGTCATCGCACACATGATGACATCAGCTCAAAAAGCACGAAAGAAAAATTTTTTAAAAAAAGCTGGAAAAAAATCGGAAATGAAGGGGTGCCAATCAGGAATCATGGCACCCCACTATTTGAACCCCCAAACTCGGTAAAAACAGAGTAATTCAGTACGGTTGGGAGGTATGCTGGAAATTCATTTATGGATATGGATAATAAGATCCAAACAGCAAAAATGTTTTTAGACCCATTAGTCTCATATATGGGTCAGGCATACTTTTATCAACCCGAGGAGAAGTTGTGGGCAATAACTACTAAAGAATTAAAGGAGTTTATCTGGGAGGACAAGTGTTAAGTGAGATAAGTTGATCCTTCCGATAGAACAAGGTGGTTTATGTCTACCTGATTTGAAGAGATATTTTAGGTTCATAAACATAACACAAGCAGGTTATAATCAAAGTGGAGACGGATAATGATGAAGCAAGGAGGAAGTTCAAGAAATAGAGAGAGTGAGATCTTGGGTGGAGGTCCTTAAGGAGAATAATAACAACTATACAGAATATTATATTTACAATGCATCAGAAAGTATTATATGAACTAAACAAATATGAGAATGGAGAAAACAGATTTTTGCCAATAGGGATGACTGCAAGTAGTGGTACAGAAAATAGGCAAGAGGGGGCTGGAATTTACTAGAGAAACCTGGCAAATAAATCAAGCAGGAAACATAATAGAATGGGATGAGGTCAAGGAGGCAGGGCTTGATCTCAGAGTACAGGCAAGGGAAAGGGTAGGGGAATTTTTAGTGAAATACCTGCTCTGGTAGAGCTTTTAGTTGAATTTAGAACAGAAGCAGCTGTTAAAATTGGATAATTAGTAGGGAGTATAAACATTGCAGGATAACTATAAAAATCAATCAGAGGAAGTTAGAAAAGATTGTGAAAAGAGACTGGAAAAGAAATTTACAAGAAAACAGTGGGAAGATGTGTATGGATTGCAAGTATGCAACCAAGTCCAGAAGGTTTAGAATCTTTCCTTGGAAAGTGTTTACATAGATATATTTATACCCCAAGCAGACTTCCAAGAATTTTTCCTGAGGTAGATATCAAATGGTGGAGATGTGATGGAGAAGAAATAGGTAACTAGGAACATACATTTTGAGAATGTAATGAATTTGCAGCTTTTAAAAACTCCCTACAAAGTACTCTAATCAGAAATATTGCGTGAGCAAATAGTTGTATATTTGCGGTATTATGAAACAGATAAATGAACTGCAAGACAGATCTTTAGAAAAGGGAAGGAGTAAAATTACATAGAAGTAAATGGAAGTTGTGGGAACAATACATGCATAACAATGTTCAGGAGCAGGAGGAGCGAGGTTTAAGGAAAGGCAGGAATTCAGCAATTTTTTGTAATGTTGAACTGATGATAGTAGGAAAGAAAATATATTCCCGTAACAGACTCAATGAAGGCTGTCCCAAAAACGTCTTTATCCATAGAAAATCACTAATAAAACACAAATGGACAACGGGAAGTAAGAACTGATAAATGAAAAAAGTATTCCCGTAACAGACTCAATGAAGGCTGTCCCAAAAACGTTTTTGGGACAGCCTTCATTGAGTCTGTTACGGGAATACTTTTTTCATTTATCAGTTCTTTCTTCCCGTTGTCCATATGTGTTTTATTAGGAAAGAAAATATAAGTGATGTATATTGTATTTGAATGGAAAAATATAAAAATAGTTTGCTTTTCTTTTCTGTTATTATATGTTTGCCGGTGTTTTAATAATTTAATAAAGGTGTTTAAAAAAATGTCAATAGGTGTATACATTAAGCTGTATTATGCACAGGAATATGACCACAGTCTCCTTCCCTTTTACGAACCTCTTTAACAGTTGCAGCTGCTGCTAAGCAAAGCCTCACCTCCCCTTTTGGAACTGTAATCATGCCTCCACAGCTCTGGAACTTCACATTCCTTTTGGCATATAATCCCAACAGTATCCCATGTTCAGAACTTGATCTCCACTCCAAACCCAGCCAACCAGTACTGTAACATGCCAGTGCCTCAGTTTCCTCAACAGTCACCACAAGGTTTATACTTGTAGATGAGGTACTTACCAGGAAGCATTCCTTCTTTACCTCAGTAATGTTCCATGTGTACAGAGCTTTTACTCAGATTTCTCTCGTCTTCTTCTTCTTTCGACTGCTCCCTTTAGGGGTCGCCACAGCGGATCATCTGTTTACATTTCTTCCTGTCCTCTGCATCTTGCTCTGTCACACCGACCACCTGCATGTCCTCTCTCACCACATCCATAAACCTTATCTTAAGCCTTCCTCTTTTCCTGTTACCTGGCAGCTTCATCCTTAGCATCTTTTTCCCAATATACTCTGCATCCCTCCTCAGCACATGTCCAAACCAACGTAATCTTGCCTCTCTGGCTTTGTCTCCAAACCTTCCAACCTGGGATAACCCTCTAATATACTTATTCCTAATCCTGTCCACCCTCGTCACACCTAGTGCAAATCTTAACATCTTTAACTCTGCCACGTCCAGCTCTGACTCCTGCCTTTTTGTCAATGCCACTGTCTCCAACCCATATAACATAGCTGGTCTACTACCCTCTTGTAGACCTTGCCTTTCACTCTTACTGGTACTCGTCTGTCACAAATCACTCCTGACACTCTTCTCCACCCATTCCATCCTGCCTGTACTCTCTTCTGCACCTCTCTTCCACACTCACTATTACTCTGAACTGTTGATCCCAAGTATTTAAACTCATCTACCTTTGCCACATCTACTCCCTGCATCCTCACCATTCCTCTATCCTCCCTCTCATTCACACACATATATTCTGTCTTAGTCCTGCTGACCTTCATTCCTCTTCTCTCTAGAGAATTTTTCCACCTCTCCAGGGTCTCCTCCAACTGTTCCCTACTCTCACTACAGATCACAGTGTCATCTGCAAACATCAAAGTCCACAGGGACTCCTGTCTGATCTCATCTGTCAACCTGTCCCTCACCATTGAAAATAAGAAAGGGCTCAGAGCTGATCCTTGATGCAATTCCACCTCTACCTTAAATGCATCCGTCACTCCCACCGGAGACCTCATCGCTGTCACACTACCCTCATACATATCCTGTACCACTCTTACATACTTATCGGCACTCCTGACTTCCTCATACAATACCACAACTCCTCTCTAGGCACCCTGTCATATGCTTTCTCTAAGTCCACAAAGACACAATGCAACTCCTTCTGACCGTCTCTGTACTTCTCCATCAACGCTCTTAGAGCCACCATTGCATCTGTAGTGCTCTTTCCTGGCATGAAACCATACTTATTTCTCTACATCTTGGTAATGTGGTTGTATATGGTGTTGCACAAAACAGTAATGGACCTTTATACTGTGTTAACATCAGGCATATAATATAACAGCTTTGCTAGATTGTGCACAGGCAGTAATACACTGACATTGGCACTATGTACTAACCATCCATTTTGGTATAAACCACATATACCATATATGTCATGTTTAACAAAGTATGTGACATGTATGCTCATGCATATTGCATATGTATGCATGTAACACAGCCATACATCTCTATGCTGTGCTACATGTGATTCATAAACATGCATAAAGGTGCACAGTTATACCATATTGCTCCTCAAATGGATTTTCCAAGTGGCCATAGCTGCCTCAGCAAGTGGCAAAAGCAAAACTACTGCATAATGTGTCAGAGAAAGCAAGATTCTCTTGTTCTTCCTACATCAAAATTTTAAAGAGAGCCCACTGGCCACTATGATGATCCTCTGATGAAAGGGAAGGGGAATGCCTGGTAGAAACTGGGCTACTAGTTCAGTAATGTCACTGGCATCATCCCTTCTGGGCAGTAGTGCTGTCATTGTTATGACAAATGGTAGTACTATCCTCAAGCTGCACCAAAAATGAAAGGCAAGGTTCAGACAAGCGGTGTATTATAAGCATTGTTTGGGAGGATAACATTATCTTGTACTAGATACAAGACTGTAAAAGTATGGGTTTCGTTTCAGAGCTGCAGATGAGTGTAACTTCAACATGGCAGAGTGCTGCAGAAGGCAGAAGCTACTCTCCAGGCATTGAGATATGTATGTATTCTATGGCAGTGCACTGTACAAATCTAACACTGTTCATATCACTTGTGTGATATTTTTTTCCCATTGTGTCATCCTTCTGAGGGTCTAGTTGTATAAGAGGAAGGGTCATGCTTACTTCTATCTCCAACAGTTGCTGCATCTGTAGCGGAGTTGTTATTGCCCACAAGGTCTGCTTCACAGGAAGGGGATAATGATCCCCCTGTAGGAAGTGACCTAGAGGAGCTACTGATGCTCTCTTTGCCTGTTCTCATAAAGGTGGGTTGATGGCTCCTCTCCTGGAGGAGAACCAGAGGAGTCTCCACTGGCATCCCAGCTTCAGCTTTGAAGGCTGTTCACTGCTGAGGTGTGCTGGCAACTAGATAACTGCTTTGGCACAATACAGCACCTTCAGGCATGAGTGGTGAAGTTGCATGACTGACAAACCTCTTCACCCACGTATCTTGTATCTAAAGGGCCAACAGGCCACAGCATTAGCCACCCAGGTGAGCGATGCCTGGGTTTGATGCCCTTTAGGCCAGCCTGACAGCCAGACATGCCAGAAGCCCAAGCGATCCTGTTCCCAGTCTATTCCACTCGCTTATGTCTAAGGTCCCCTTTCTTGTCCATTGTCCAACTCTCTCCAGCACTAAAGGTCCACCTTCTATATGCATATGTTAATGTTCTGTCCCCCCATCTTTTGCAATTACACCACTCTTGTATTCCTGTCCCTGCTATATGCCTATCTCCCGCTATACCATACAGTTATACTTTAGCATCATCTCACTCTTCTTTTGTAAAGGATAGAAAATGGGCTCTCCCTCCAGCAAAGATTATCCTTGTGTGTTTCTCTCTCCTTACTGTTTTCTCCCTTTTCTACTTTCCTACATAGCTCCTTTCCTTCCCAGTTACATGATGAATAAGGTTGCCACTTTGCAGTACACACACACACACACACACACACACACACACACACACACACACACACACACATACACACACACATACACACACTCATACACACACACATACACGTTATTCTATTATTTGGCCTCTATACTCAGCTATGTGCCCTTTCTGTGCTGGTCATGCACTACCTACAGCTACACATGTAATAAATTGCAGAACAGGGTGAGCAGTGACTCAAGTACATTAGCATGTCTTGGCTCAGATATCCTTCATGTTGGCTACATGTGCTGGTGTAGCACCACTCCTGCCATACAACAGCATAGCACTATTCTTCTGTTTAGTGCTGCTCCTCTATTTTTTTTTTTTTTTTTTTGGTGTGGTCCTTTATTCAATATGCAGGTTCTGTCCCTTGCTTGCTACTTCTCTAATAAACTCTATGGCCAGTGCTTTCTACAGAGACCTCCATTAGATACTTGTGCTGTGCAGGTACTCAGCTCTTGTTCGAGAATCCCAGTCAAAGATTTAAAGCTTCTTTGGTCACCACTGCCATTACGACTTTCCAGCAATAGCACTTGCATGCCCATCAAGTGAAGCGATCCTAGCAGAGGCATATAGTTAAGTTTCCTGAGGAAAATAATGCTTCAGCAAATAAAGTTACATTGGCACAGGACAATTGCAAGACATCACAAAGGCAGATTCAGTTGTTTAGAATGCACACACAGAAATGTTTAGCAGTCAGTCCCAAAAGAAGACAGAGCTGCACATTACACCCCCCTTTTTTTAACACAGAAGTATGATGTGCAGTAATTCAAACAGTTTCTGCATCTAACTCAAGAGAGGATGCAAGAAATGTGTTTCAATCAGCAATTACCAGTGTTGGTTTGAAATGAGTAACTATGACAAGAATCTTCCCTTATTTTCTTCCTAGTCACAAGTTTTAAAGACATACAGGTAGGTGCATGTGTGTGTGCGTGTCCTTTCTGTGAAGGTTGGGTACCGGGCTGGCAACTTGACACCGTAAAAACTCCACTTCCAATCAATCTGTGAGCTTGTGATCCACTGTGGTGACCTCTAACAGGAGAAGCCAAAAGACATTGCTTACTTTATCCAGCTGTTAACAAAATGCTTTCGTTTTCCTTTCCATTCGAAAGCTGTTAACTGGAAAGGCACACTAGGCACAACTGCCTCTTTTCAGGGGCACCCCAAAAGAAATCGCTCATTAGATAACTTGCTCAGTTATACAGTCTGCAGACAGAAGTTGAGAGACTCATACCCAGGACTACAAAATAAAGCTCGTTAGCAGCTCATAGCTTTAAAAAAACGCATTACTAAATGTTGCTTTAACTTTTTCCATAGAAGACATGCAAGTGCCATAGAGTCCACTGAATAACATCCTAAGTGGGATTCATAGTGAGATAGTGTAAATACTTTGTGGAAAATTGCATGGAAAACAATCATGTGCAGGGTATGGGAAATACATAGCAAAGAGTAAAAAGGCCACACAGACAAACCAATAAGTAAAAACTACAACAAAAACCTAGCAAAGCTAGAGTTTTCACTGTGTGATACCTTAAACCTCTTGTAATAGAGGCCCATGGGATATATGTAAATGACATATTCAGGACATCAAGTGTTTCAGCTATATGGTTTCTAAATGTCCATGAATTTCTACTTTTTAAGTCTTTATGGATACAGTCAGGCCAATAAAGCCAAACTCCACTAGCTGTGGACATGCATTTCTCAGCTTTCTAATGACCTCGACAGCATAGTATAACCAAACTGCTTGGGTATACAAAAGCCTAGCCAAGCTAGTGTTTTCACTGTATGATACCTTCAACCTCCTGTAATAGAGGCCCATGGGATATATGCAAATGACCCCTTAATGACAATGCATTTCAACTATATAGCTCCTGAACATACATGACTTTTTACTTTTTAAGTCTTTATGAATACATTCAGGCCAATAAAGCCAAACCTCACTAGCTGTGGACATGCATGTTTTGGCCTTCTTATGTCCTCATCAGCATAGCATAACTGAGCTGTTTGGCTATACTTCAGAAACACATGGTCTTTAAACCCAGCTGATGTCCATAGCCATTAAAGTGTCTGTAAAATATCCCAAATAACATCCAAAGCAAAGAGTAAAAAGGTCACACAGACAAACCAATTAGTAAAAAGTACAAGAAAAAACTAGCCAAGCTAGATGTTTGGGAAATTCAGAGATACATCAGCATGGCAGCACAAGGCTTAAAACTGTGCAATATGCAGCACATCCATCCATCCATTGCTTAAGAATTGCATCAGACTCCTGCAGTGACCACATGAACAGCCACCACCATCCACAGAGTTTACTATGCAAGTCGGTGAACACAAATTTAGTAGTACATGCAAATAAGGGAAATATAATATGCAAACATATGCAGCCAAGATGATGTGATTCATTGAGCTATACAATCGCATCTCTGCAGGACTGTGGGCATTCATATTGTACACCAATATTGTTGGAATCCATGCATATTGCCATGACAGGAACTACAGTAGCTATTATAGTGCAATTGCATGTATTAGCAGCTGCTGCCTTTAAAATAACAGGCAGCGTCTGGCATACTATCATCTAATTGAACAACAATTTGTAGGCTGTGACCCAACCCTGTGACAGACGGATACAGCACTCCCAATGACCAGTGTTCAATTAGCTGCATGTGTGCAGGAGGGACCAGGCAGCCAAATGCCTGCTCACCCAACATGGTGCCAAAGGAAGTTGTGTGTGCCACCAATGACCTCAGTAGTACTGTCTCATCTGTCTATACTCCAGTTCATTATGGAGCTGATGTATGTCCTCACGCATGTAGCACAAGTCACTTAGTTCCATAGTAGAGTGTGTAATACTTGGCTGTGCCTGATTAACAGATTTACATATCTGATGATTTATTTCAAACAGCACATGTATCAGATCAGGGGCACTATGGGAGGGGTGTTGGCATTTAATATCCCTGTGTAACTGACCTATAGCAAGTATGTCTATTTCAGATGTGGTATCTCAGCCTCCTCTTGTAGAAGATACATGGGAAGCCTTTGTGGGGTTCTCAGCCAAAGAATGTTCATCAGGCTCCGACAAAGCTGTGTGTACATCCACTGGGCCTCTGCACCTGGGGATGTGGATGATCCAGCCCATATGGAGTATCACAGAGAATGCAGTATCATCAGACTGTGACATATGCATACTGGCATAACTGTCAGCTGTAACTGCCATTCTGACATCAGCTTTCTGTTGCTTATTCCTTTGTTGCCCATCACCACTGCACCATATAGATACATAACAGAGAGTATGCCATAGTAAGCCCAGATAAGTATACTAGTATTTTACTATTCTGTCATGCATACTAAAATTTGTAAAACAGATTCATATAAATTGTAGACACATATATCTTGCTGAACAAAATGTTGCACTTGTCAGATTCAAGGTGCCTACATTACCAGCATTCATATTCTACATTCAGTACATTTGCATGCACTTTGTATGGCAAACTGTAATGGTCAGTACCAGCCTGGTGCTTCATTAATGAAGACTCAGATGAGCTGTTTGAGAACTGCAGCCGCATCCAGGCTACTATCAAGAAGCAGGGGCTGTTCCTCCAGGTTGGACAATGCCACCACCAGGAGTTCCTATACCTCTGTTAATCTGTTAACTGCTTTCCTGTTGATGGTGCTCTGCTCAGCAATATTAATGTGCCTTGCACTCAGCCCATGAAATCAGATCACTCACTCACCTATGAACCTACTGCAGTGAACTTGTATGGTCAGACACAGTGTCACATCACACACACTAGGTCCAGACATATTTGGTCCCTCTTTTCTGCCTTTTCTACCAAGAAGACTCGTACCATGCTTGTGAAAGGTATGAAAGGGTACACTATTTCCTTTCCACTGAACTTTTGAAGCCTCTGTCTTCTTCTAGTAGCCATTACTGTACCTGTATATGTGGGGAAAACATGTCACAGCACTCTCCTCCTCATGAAAGCATATACATCTGCTGTCACATTAAACTGAATGTTACATATATATCCATTTCTGTACCTGTATACACCAATTCCTTCATATATACAGATATGGATATATATGTAACATTCGCTTTAATGTGACATATATATCCATTTCTGTACCTGTATACACCAATACCTTCATATATATGGTGCCTGTTGTCAAACCCGTGATTTTATGGAATATCTACTGTAGACTATCCATGACTTTAACCGTTATACCTATAACAACAAAGTATATGTCCCCATTCCCTGACAGACACCTGCAACAGTACAGTTATGCAACATGTACATTACCAACCTATTCCTCCTTACGTACCCTTATAATGACTTCAGCTCCATACGAGTAGAGACACTATTTTCAAGCACTGCTATGCAGATTGTTAGAACTTACCATAATAAGTCCACTTTATACCACAATAATCCAAGCCTATTAGCACAACTAGTATGCTAATTATGCAATGTGTCGTTGATTCAATTATAAGGTCTTGCAGCATTATAAACCTCTTTCAGCATGAGCAGTGTACAAACCATCCAACCCACTGGCAGATTTGTCTTTGCTTATATGTTGACACAGATGCTTACACAGCCACCAAGCAATACAGGTTTGCATAATATGTGATTCAGGAATGTACCCAGGCATCCTTAGTCCACCATACATCACCTTAATTTGACTAACTCAGTGTAAATGACTGCTTCAGCATCTTCAAAATGCAGGATTATAAGAAGTGCTAGTTCAGTCATTCTTTTTTTTTTTTTAAAACAAGTTTATTGTTTTAACATATAAGAGAAATATCATAACAATTTTATACAAATAATTAAAAATAGGTATTATTATAATATTCAACAAAACAACTAAAGTATTTACAAAGACATCCACTACAATCAGATCAATTAATTAAACTAAAATACTGTGCTATTGAAATTAGAATTTTTTTAACAAATTTTGTAAATTATCCCATACAATAAAATGTGATGTTTTTCTAGTTGTTCTCATTCTAATTGTGCTTATTTCCATATGACACATTATATTCATAACATTTTTAAATTCATTGAACGAAGGAGGTGTATCTGAAATCCAATTTCTAGTTATTATTTTCCTAGCCACTGCTAGGATAGACCATAACAAGGGAAGCTTAATCTTTTTAACACATTGAGGTACAGGTGTGTTGAATAATATAAGAGAGTTAGAAATAATGAAATTATCTGTAAAAAGAGCCTGCAAAAATTCATTAATTGACTTCCAGTATTCTTTCAACTTCATACAGTCATAAAACATATGAGCCCAGTCAGCATTAATTTCTACATTACATCTCTTACATAGATTATCTTTATTATTAATTTTATTCATCATCAAAGGTGTATAAAAAGATCTATGTAAAAATTTCCATGTATAAAGTCTCCAGACAATGGAAGATGTAGTTCTATAAGCAGATTCCAATATATATTGTTTATCTTGTTGAGTTGGTGGGTCCCCATTAATAGAGGTGAAATAATTCCAGTATGAATCTACATTGTAAAAGTTTCTTGTCTGATAATTTTATGTATATATGAAAGTTTACCTTTATCAGAAACTTTATGCTGTAAATTTATTATCAAGTAATCAATCAGTTTTGGAATAGATTCTTTAACTGTTATAGACATTAGATCTATTCTATCAATGAGATGTTGTCTAAAGATCTGAACCTCTAACCAGCAAGTTTCTCTTAGATCAAATTCTTGTTTTAAGAAATCTAGATTTTTAACTTTATTATCAGATATCAGCTGATACCAGTACTTTAGATTATTATCTATAGCTAAATGAGCTCCTTCAGAAGTAGATGACATAAGCATACCCTGAGTATAAATTATAGGGAATACAATAAAATTCCATTTCCTATACTTAGGGTGCATGAATATAAAGTTACGATAACTAATAATAATATTTAATGGGTAACAGACCATATGTTTAGGTGTAATAGGTGAAGTACAAAATTCCTTTAGCAACCACAACATGGAGTTATTTATAATCATATTTTTATGTGTTAAGGAGATTTTCATGAAGTGCATACTACTAGTTCAGTCATTCTGATGACACAGTCAGAAAGATAGATACCAGGTATATTACGGCCTTTGTTTTGTCCACAGCCACAAGCATTTAGCATTCTGGAGAATGCAGGCAAAGCAATAATGACATGAAGTAGTACCATGCTGTCCATTAATAGGAGGCACATGTTCAGAAACATAAGCCAAAGATGTACTATACAGCTTTTTTTCTTGCATTAATATCCTCTGTGTTATATGTTTTTGTTTAGCAGAACTTGTTTTTTCATTACAGCATTAGCTTAAAATGGTGGGCTGCCACATACGGCAGGAAAGCCCATCAAATTGGTGGAGTTAGTATTTTTAGGATATCTTCCAGTCTATATCTTTTATGGGATCACTGTAATATGCATCACTTCAAAAAAATTTATAGTATCATATATATGTAGGTCCAGTGAAAGAACAACAGGAGGTTTGACCCAGTCAACTCTAGACTCCACCTACTGCTGGAGCTAATACCATGCCAATGGTGCCCTCAGAGTCTCCCTCTCGGTTGAGGGGGTGAAGACTACTCTTCTGAGGGCAGACAGGCAGTGCTGTTGAGAGCTTATCTTTAATTTGTCATGAGCCAGCCACTTGTCAAGAAAGCAGGGATGGAATTTATAAAGAGCCTATGGAGCACTAGCCTGGGTGCCTACTTTGGTCATCTGGAAAATCTCCTAGAGTAAACAGCAGATTTATTCAAGAAGTAGGTTCCACTCACTGGTCAGCGAAAAGACAAATGGGCTGTAACATCAGCTTCCCAAGACCAGACCAGCATCATGCAATATCCCCTTCCTGGTTACCCCTTCCTACTGTGCCACTCCCCAAGCCACAATTATTGTCCAGTTTTCCCCACCATTTGCCTGTCATCTGTGTGTCTGTGTCCATCCCTTGTCCACCCTACGTTTTGTACGTACACCAAACACATTTATCTGTATATTACATGTTTAAATGTCTGTACCTACTACCATTCTTCACCCCTTTCCTTCTTCAACTTACCATACATATCTTCTCTATCTATCCATCTCTCTTCATATGGAAAAGGGGGGTCTTCCTCCACTTTGAATTTCCCCCGACAGTTCTCCTTGTGCATTTTCCTCTGCTTGCTCTCATCTCCCTTTCTAGATATCCATTTTTCTCCCCATTTATTGAACAAATAGGATGGCAACATGTGTTTGGCCAACCACACTACTGTACAGAGCATCTGCTTTGTTGTCTATCCTGCACTACATTTAGCTACCTGCAGAAGGCATTTAAGGTCATCCATGCTTCTGAGAGTTGCTGCTTATAATGCCACTTTACACTCTCTCATGCGTCATACATGCGTTCATTTGTACAGTGCTGTTACAGTTCATGTGCACACCTATTACTCCTCAACTCAGTGCAGTGCTGCTTGGTTTTGATTTAAGTTGTACAGTGTTCGGTATTGCCAGTGGTATGCTTCCATTGATTTATAATTAGGTTTTTGCCCCAATGCACACCAATGCTCCTTGGTGCTAATGCTTCATAGGCTCTTTATGAATCCCATCTCTACTTCTTTGACAGCTGGCTGTCTCACGACAAAATAAAGACAAGAAAAACACAAAAACAATGTAAAGGTTATTAATTGTATCCTATGTTGTGGGATAAACAGACTTACACTTTTAGAAGATCTTTCTCAGCACACAAGCAAAACTCATATTTATGTATGTGACTATGTGTGTATGCACAGCGAACAGATTCTTACACCAGATACAAACTTCACAGCAAACATAGTTTACCCGTCATTTACTGGATAACCTGAAGGCCCTATTTATTTAAGAAGTTATTCACCCCTATCCCATCATTCATCAGTATTCATAAGGAAGATCTCATGCGTCTCCAATCCATTACCAAATCCAATCAGTATGTATCTTACTTCCTCTTTAGGAAGGCTGTTTCACTACCCTTTTTGTAAAGTAATACTTCTCCCTCTCCCCTTAGCAGCCAACTGCATCTTCAGACTATGCAATCCTTTTCACATTCATTTTTGTTGTAATATGGTAATAAGCTGGGCGTGGCTAGGCTTTAAATGATTCTGTAGAGTACCTAAAGGTTTCTTTCATGCCCCTTTCCTCAACACTATAATGACAACTCCTTTTAGTCTATCCCCATATATGTCTTCCAGTGCAGACCAAGCACCACTTTTGTGGCCTTCCTCTGAAATGCTTCCTCAAATTCAATGAAAAATATTAGGTCTCTAGAAATGATCACAGTTCTCTAGATCTGGGGGGGAGGGTCTTACCAACTGTCTATGAGAAAATAATAATAACTGTTCATTTTCTACCAGTGATAGTTCTTCCTCTGTATGCCAGTACTTCACCAGCCTTTTTTCTTATACTGCATGCTTACTTTTACTTAAATGTACTTTACTACTGCAGCATATTTTTCATCTTCTATGGCTGTTAATACTCCCCCAAAAGAAATACTTAACCCTTTTCTGGGTTTCTGCTTCCCATATCCATTAACCTTGATTTATTTTCACTTAATTTAAGATGAAATTTTTTGCCATTCATCCAATTTTGCCAAGTCATTTTCTACCATTTTTCACCTTCTTTCTACAACTCCCATAGAATACCAGTCTTCAGAAAATGTGCACATTTTCCTTCTACAAGATCTTTTATAAAGAAGTAAAATCCAATGGTCCATGTAGTAACCTACGTCGCACCCCACTAGATACTTTTCTTTTATCCAAATAAACTACATTTAATCTTGGTCTTATTACCTAAACAATAATTTGACAATATTGCCACCATAAGACCTGATCCAAGTAATACATTTGCTAGTCTTTGCTTAATACTCTGCTAAAGTGTAACTACATAATATTAAAGCTAAAGTATAATTAAGCCATATCCATGATCTCTTTCTGATCTAAATCAGTGGTTGTTATCAATTTCATGCTGCCTTGGGTTGTGTGACCCTCAGGTTTTTGGATATTCTAGCCTTCTCTCAATTTGCAGCAATTCTATAATCTTAATGACATTATGTGTATTTCTAGCATGTGCATGGTTTTTCATTCTTGTGAATAAGAATCACACCTGCCCTCTTACAGGAATTACCACCTCCTGTGATTTACTAAAAGTTAGAATTCTTGGACTGTACATTTAACTGGGATGAATCTCATAAGGTCCTACCGTCTTGTGTACTTTTGTTTTTTCAAGTTCATTCATTGCCCTTTCCTCAATGAAATTACTCTAAGATCAATTCCCACACCCCTGCATCATGATAATGGTTACTAGTAAACTTCTTTCTCTGTCACTGTGTCTTCCCAACATCCATATAGTGTGCAACAGTCATTATCCCTCCTGATACCTTTCTTTGATCACATATGTATCATTCTAGGTTCATATGTATGTAGTAGAAATTATGACCACTATGGCCATTTAAAGCCTAGCCATGCATTCCAACCCTCTGACAAGTTCAGGTACCCCTGCTAGTGCAAGCAGGGGCTTGGAAGATGAAATATTTAGAAGCAGGGACCTGAGGGATGAACCAATTACAGACAGTGTGTCAGTTAGGAATAGATGCCAAACCTGGTTCCAGTTCCCCATCCAGTTGTCAAAGTTAAACTTCAAATAGGTTAGGGAGGAACTCTGCTTCACGTGGATGGGAAGCCTGTTCCAGAGAAGGGGTAGTCTTATATCACAGACAATGTTTAAGTCTTTAGAACGTGTAATTCTGATGCCGTTTGTTTTGCGAATATGGAGGTCGTCAATCAGAGTGGGGTCCGAAGATGTCATGTATGCCAGGCATAGATCTCCCTTTAACAGCCTGTAGAAGACAGAATACAGGGATAGGGCTTTGAGGCAGTCTGCAGAGGAAATGCTATTTAATGCCTGTATACTTTCAGTGAAGAACCTCTGTGGACATTCCAACTGTTGGAGGTGTCTGGCTTGGTATTCACGGATAGGTCTGAGGAGTGCCAAATACAGTGGAGTAATGGCCTCCTTGAACCCAGATGCCATCCCTTTGTTTGTAAGTTGCATACCACAGAATGATTTTCTCACTATAGCAGACAAATGATGGTTGAAGGCTGGATTAATGTCCCCAGGTCCCAGACTATCGGGTCAACTGTTAGGGGTATGTTGTCAAGATGTTTTTCACCAGGTGTAGCAAACTTCCTAAAAGATACTATTATGCCTTTCTTGGCATTTAGTTTTTAGACCATAGTTCTGATATCAGTTATTTTTCTGTCAGCCCTTCTTAGAGAAAATTACTGTCTGTTGAGGATTCTGTGACTGCTCCTAATTTACAATCATCTGCAAATTTGGTCAGTCAGAGGCCCTAGATATTGGATTAACTTCAGAGAAGTAGATGCTAAAAAGAGTGGTCCCAGGACCAATTCCTGAGAGACTCTGCTGGTGACTGGCCTCTTTATAGAGGTGGACTTTCCAGTTCTAATTTCCTGGGTGTTGCCTGTGAGAAAGCTAGCTATCCACCAGGTGATATTTGGGCTTGCATCTAACCTCTTGAGTTTGTCAAAAATGCCCGAGTGAGGTATTGTGTCAAATGCCTTGGCCAAGTGAAGGTAGGCAGTGTGAAACATTTTGTCCTCATCTACTGCTTTTGCAACCTTCTCAAAGAATTCTACCAGGTTGAGAAGGCGTGACCTGCACCTGAAATCTATTGGGTTGGGTCCAGTGTCTGGAGGCTTCCTGTGTTATTACTCATTTCCATGATAATTCTTTTCATGGCATTGTATAGGAGATTAGTGAGACTTTTGGGTCTGTAACTTCCAGGGTCCACAGATGGTCCACCTTTCTGCAGAGGGATGATGGCTGACATTCTCCATTCAGGAAGCACAAAGCCTTATTGAAGGTTACAGTTAACTAGTGATTCCACAGGACCTAATCTGTTGTGTACATTTTACTCTCCATTTCTGGATTTTTTTTTCTGGTTAGTCCTTTGTTCTTCAAAGTGCCCCAATTGGTTTCCTGATATTTTACTTGGTATACCATTCCATCACCTTACTCTTTTTCTTAAGTTTTCTTATTCTTCCTAAACAAAGTTTTTTTTTCCATTCAGACACCTCATTTGAGAATAAACAATGTTTTCCTTCTTTAATCATCATCATCATCATTCTCTTTCGGCTTTTCCCGTTAGGGGTCGCCACAGCGGATCATCTCTTTCCATTTCTTCCTATCCTCTGCATCTTGCTCTGTCACACCAACCGCCTGCATGTCCTCTCTCACCACGTCCATAAACCTTATCTTAGGCCTTCCTCTATTCCTCTTACCTGGCAGCTCCATCCTTAGCATCTTTTTCCCAATATACCCATCATCCCTCCTCAGCACATGTCCAAACCACTCTTGCTTTGTCTCCAAACTGTCCAACATGAGCTGACCCTCTAATATACCGATTCCTAATCCTATCCATCCTAGTCACACCGATTGCAAATCTTAACATCTTTAACTCTGTCACATCCAGCTCTGACTCCTGCCTTTTGTCAATGCCACTGTCTCCAACCCATATAACATAGCTGGTCTCACTACACTCTTGTAGACCTTCCCTTTCACTCTTACGGATACCCGTCTGTCACAAATCACTCCTGACACTCTTCTCCACCCATTCCACCCTGCCTGTACTCTCTTCTTCACCTCTCTTCCACATTCACCATTACTCTGAACTGTTGATCCCAAGTACACCTTTACCAACTCTACTCCCTGCATCCTCACCATTCCTCTACCCTCCCTCTCATTTACACACATATATTCTGTCTTAGCCCTGCTGACCCTCATTCCTCTGCTCTCTAGAGCATATCTCCACCTCTCCAGAGTCTCCTCAACCTGATTCCTACTCTCACTACAGATCACAATGTCATCTGCAAACATCATAGTCCACGGGCCTCCTGTCTGATCTCATCTGTCAACCTGTCCATCACCACTGCAAATAAGAAAGGACTCAGAGCTGATCCTTGATGTAATCCCACCTCCACCTTAAACGGATCTGTCACTCCCACTGCAGTCCTCACCACTGTCACACTACCCTCCATATCCTGTACCACTCCTTCTCTGCCACTCCCGACTTCCTCATACAATACCACAACTCTTCTCTAGGCACCCTGTCATATGCTTTCTCCAAGTCTACAAAGATGCAACTCCTTCTGACCTTCTCTGTATTTCTCCATCAACACTCTCAGAGCAAACATTGCATCTGTAGTGCTCTTTCCTGGCATGAAACCATACTGCTGATCACTAATCATCACCTCCCTTCTTAACCTTGCTTCCACTACTCTTTCCCATAACTTCAAGCTGTGACTAATCAGTTTTATCCCTCTGTAGTTACTGCAGCTCTGCACATCACCCTTATTCTTAAAGATAGGTACCAAAACACTTTTTCTCCACTCCTCAGGCATCCTCTGACTTTCCAAAATTTCATTAAACAATCTAGTTAGAAATTCCACTGCCATTTCTCCTAAGCACCTCCATGCTTCCATTGGTATGTCATCTGGGCCAACAGCCTTTCCATTCTTCATCCTCTTCATAGCTGCCCTTACTTCCTCCTTGCTAATCTGTTTCACTTCCTGATTCACTATCCCCACATCATCCAACCTTCTCTCTCTCTCATTCTCTTCATTCATCAGCCTCTCAAAATACTCTTTCCATCTACTCAACACACTCTCCTCTCTTGTGAGTACCTTTCCCTCACTATCCTTTATCACCCTTACATGCTGCACATCTTTCCCAGCTCTGTCCCTCTGTCTAGCTAATCGGTACAGGTCCTTTTCTCCCTCTTTAGTGTCCAATCTCGTACAACTCTCCATATGCCCTATCCTTAGCTTTGCCACCTCTCTCTTTGCCATGCGCCTCATCTCCTTATACTCATGTCTACTTTCTTCATCTCTTTGACAATCCCACTTCTTCTTCGCCAGTCTCTTCCTCTGTATACTCTCCTGTACTTCCTCATTCCACCACCAGGTCTCCTTGTCCTCCTTCCTCTGTCCAGATGTCACACCAAGCACCTTTCTAGCAGTCACCCTTACTAGTTCTGCTGTAGTTACCCAGCTATTCTCCACTGCCTCCCAGTGCCTGTCTTAACTCTTCCCTAAACTCCACTTCACAATCACCCTTTTTTAACTTCCACCATTTAATCCTTGGCACAGCTTTCACATTCCTCCTCCTCTTCTTGATCACCAACGTCATTCTACATACCACTAATCTATGCTGCTTAACTACACTTTCACCTGCCACCACTTTACAGTCTCCAATCTCCTTAAGACTGGCCCTCCTACATAGTATATAATCAACATGTTTTCCTTCTTTAAGATTTGCAAAAATAGTTTCACGTGTTGCTTCTGTGATGGTAGTTCTGCTGTGTCCCCATTGCTTTTCTAGCAAGCCTTTACTCTTATCAGTTAGATAAAATGATACAATGCCTCAGAAAAACTAAGTCAGCTCTCCTGAAGCAAGAACTCACTATGACAGGGTGAAATCTGCATTTAATTGATGGTGAACCACAGTGTTTGGTGATCACTTTCCCAAGACGCACTTCTAGCCTAGAAAGTCTTTCTCTCACAGTTTGAGCTCCAAGGTTATGTTTTCTCAAAATGGTTCCAGTTCTAACTGGCAGAGAACAGCCTACTGTAGTGGAACAAAATATTTTGCTTTTATGAGCGTCGCCAGTCAAGGAGCCAGAATTCACATCTAGCAATGTAAAGTCTTCCATCACCAATACCTTATTGTTCCCTGCCATTATTTTCTTATGCTACTCCTATCTGTGGTGAGAGAATCTGTGCAAAAACCTTGTGTGGACTGTTGTGCCATTTCAAGTCTTCAGCTTGACCCAATATGCTTCCGCTTCAACATTCTGTCATTTTTATTCCTCTCCTTTTCATGCAAGACTAATATCTCCTTAGGTTTTGTCAACCCTGCCCACCCTATAAACTGTGTACCCTGTATTTCTGCATCACTGCCATTGCTCCCAGTATACCATGTTTCTGTTATTGCCACATCAAAATGATATTTTCTGTCCCACATTGCCATTTTTTTCTACTAATGTAATTGTTTCTGCTTTATTTCAGTATATTTTATCTTTGCTTTCTCTCCATCAACCACTTCATCACCATACTTGTTCTCATTACTAAAGTCTGCAGTTACCTTTATAACCAGAAGGAGAATTTGAGAATGCTCAGAAAACTTCTCTGTACCTCATATCGGGTAGTTTGCATGCTTTAAAACCTAACAGCTAAACCTTTCACTTTAGAATACAGCTTCTCATCTCAAGCAGCAGTAGACCATCACACAAGTATAGGCCTGCTTTTCTCCAGATGGATTCTCATGACACCAACCTCTCAACTGTATACCAGTTCAATTTACTGAACCCATTGATGAAAAGTAACTTCCTGCATTGTTCTGATCCCTTCCTCAATCTGATAATGTGTAATCTTTGGATAATATGATGTCTGCTGTCTTCAAGAAGGTGCTGCCTCTCTGCTGTTATTTCTCTTACGTGAAGGCCTTTGATTCCTTTTAAAGAAAGACACAAAATGTGGCACAACAACATAAGTACTGTGAGGCATATGCCTAAACAAGTCTGAATAGCAACATTTTCACCTTCCTTGCTTTTTATTTTCTGTGTGTGTGTGTTGTATAAACATGTGAACGAATACATACACTTACTACATGTCTACTGCAATAGGTTCATATAGCAATAACCCACGCCTGGGTGTGGACAATGCTGGATTTACCCACGGTTGGTGTGGTTTGGTCACAAGGGCAAAGCCTGAGTGGCCAAACAAAGCCAACCGTGGGTAAATCCAGCATTACCCACACCCAGAAGTGGGTTATTGCTATTATACAATGACATTATTTAAGAAAAAAAATAATTACTTTTCTTGACCAATCAGCGTGCACGTTTTTGAATATTAATAGGGGGTCGTTGTATAATAGGTATATACTAAGCTAATGACCACCAAGACCTTTATAAGCCTAGCCATGCAACCAAACCCAATTGTGTCCGTGTGTATCATGGCTATTTATTAGGAGGAAGTTTCTAGAGGTTATGTGGGGGAAAATACATTTGTTTGGGCAACTATATGTTTTAATTAAAATGCATGATCACTGGAGAATTACAAAAGGGTATTAGATCATCATTTAATAGCAATCAAACATTTCAAGGACCTTCCTTTATTTTTGAATAATTTCACATGTAATAAAATATATTAGCTTTCTTTCTTAACTATGCAAATGTTGTTTGTGACATAAGCATTTTCATATTTGCATGGTAAGTCATTCAACTTAGCAAAGGTATTTGTAAAAACAGCAGAAGAATCCCTTTTTTCTATGTAGAACGTATGGATGGACTGCCAGGATCAACCTGCATAGCTCTGAAATTAATATCCTGCATTTGTATATAAAGATCAACAAAAATATCTAAATTATAACATACATGCTGAACTGTGCAGCCTTTCTTGATATACACATGAGTAAGCTAGTTAGAAACAATACAAGAATTGTTTTCTCACCAAAATGGAGTGCTCCTGTAAATTTTTCAGTTAAAATTACCTACAGCTATGCAAAAGCAGTAAATAATGGAAAATGGATCCCTAGCAAGGAAACATTACTCCTTCCTTGTTACGGTGTGGATGCCCAGATAGGCTGGAAAAGCTCGGGCTCCAACTGTTACCTATTGTCTGTTTTCAAAAGGAAACTCCAGATAGCAGTCATCAAGCAAAAATGTAGATCATGAACTGTAACATCTTGTAAATAAACAAAAGAAGTTTAAATAATTTAATTCAGGATTTCTAAACTTCATTTTACAACAACACTAAATTAGATGCATTTCTAGTTACACTATCTATTAGGCACTCTTTCGTATTTTCTTCAGTCCCAGCTATACCACCACAGTATCCTCTGCCTTATCAAGTCTATGCATTTTTGACATCAGAGACCGAACATGCCTTCACATTTAGTTTTAGGCTAAATGATAATTATAACTTAAGTAGTGTCTGGATTCAGAGACCCAACAGAAGGTCATTACTCAGCTACATATGAATGCCCACATTTTAGTCTACTAGTGCAGAAAAGTAATCCCAGTATGTCACTCCCCACATGCTCATGTGCGCGTGCGTGCACACACACACACACACACACACACACACACACACACACACACACACAAAGCTTTATGATGTGTCCCAATGTCCAACATGTACTCCGGCCATGTGTGAGCAAGACGAGCTTAATTCTCCTATCTCTCCACAGAGAAAAATACATAAACAAGATACTCATACCTCCCTTCTTCAGCAAAGATTGTAGACAACATTTATGGAACTGTACACAGACTACCAGACTGCAACCCCCAGAAAATTGCATACATTATCTTACAATGTACAGTACTGGAAATTAAAAGAAGATGTCTCGGTAAAAGATTAGGATAGCAAATCCCCTTGACCCAAGACCTATCCAGACATTATGAAGACAATGTTCAGAGTTAGTCCATACTAATACTGTTCACTCCAACTCATAGGTAGGTACTAGGCTATTGGCCCTAGGGCCTATATAAGCCTAGCCAAACGGTACCCTGGCTTTTGCCACCCAAGAAAATTATTTTCTTCTGCCCCTGTCAAGCAGAGCCACAGAACTGATCCCCGGGGTGAATTTCCTATCTCCCATCCAATCATCAAATTTTTCTTGAAGAGTGCTAATGAGGAGCTTTGTTTGATATAGATAGGTAGTTTGTTCCAGAGTATGGGAAGTTTCTGGGACAGGAATCTATCCCTACCAGCATGTTCTGTTTATTGTGGTGACAAGGTTTAGGTCCCTAGAGCATGTAGCTCGGAGGGATTGGGATTTCTTTACATGGAGCATGTCCAACAGCTCTGGGTTTGACATAGCTTTGTATGTTAGGCAGGGATCGCCTCTGAGTAGGCAATATGCGACAGAGTAAAGCTGAAGTTTTTTGAGACTGTCTGCGTAGGGCATCTGTTTGAGGCCGGTAATCCTCTTTGTGAGATATTTCTGCGGCCTTTCCAGTTGCTGTAGATGTCTTGTGAGGTACATACCAAAAGGGGCATTGTACTCTATAATGGGTCTAATGAGTGAGGAGTAGTGGGGAACAATGACCTATTTTTTCCTGGATGAAAAACCTTTTGTGATGAGGTGTGCCACGTAGAAGGATTTCCTGACTACTGTGGCGATGTGATTATCAAAGGAGAGACTACTGTCCACCTGTGTTCCACGGTCTCTTATCACACTTTCGGTGTTAAGTAGACTGCCGCCTATGTGGTAGTTCATGGGTACAGAGTTTTTACGAAAAGGGATAACAATGCACTTTTTGGCATTGAGCTTGAGGCCATGGCTTTGACACCAGGCATCTTTCTCGCTGTGGCCCTTTTGTAGGATGTCCACATCGTTAGGAGTTTTGATTATGGCTCCTAGTTTGCAGTCATTTGCAAACTTTGTTAGCCAAAGACCTTCTGTGTTAGCCTGCACTTCAGAGAAGTAGATGCCAAACAGGAGAGGACCTAGGACTGAACCCTGTGGTACTCCACTTGTCACTGGTCTGAAGTTGAATTTAGAGTCTGCTACTTTCACAGTGTGGGTTCTGTCAGTGAGCCATTTGGCAACCCATCTTGTGACATAGGGATTTATACCTAGTTTAGTGAGTTTGTCTATAATTCCAGAGTGGGGGATGGTGTCGAAAGCCTTGGCGAGATCTAGATAGGCTGTGTGTACCACCTTACCCTCATCTACGGCTTTGGTGACCGCTTCAAAGAAGTCTATCAGGTTTAGGAGACATGATCGGCCTTTTACAAACCTGAACTGGGTAGGGTCCAGAGTTTGCAGATTACCAGTGTCATTGTTTATAAGTTCCATGATGACATGCTCCATAGCCTTGCAGACCCGGCTCGTCAGGCTAATGGGGCAGTAGTTCCCGGGGTCCATGGTGGCTCCCCCTTTGTGGAGTGGGATAACCGATGCTGTGTGCCATTCAGTGGGCACAAAGCCTGAGGTGAGGCTATGATTGAACATGGTACTTAGGTGGGGTGCCAGTTCGTTCTGTAGTTCATGTAGAACACAGTCTGGGATGTTGTCACGTCCCATGGATGCTGTGTTCTTGGCTTTGGAGAGTGTGTTTTTTTACCTGTGCAGCCGTGATTACAGGTACTTTGCATTCTTCCGGTATAGAGATAGGCCCTTTAGGGGATGAGAGAGGGGTAAAGTTAGCACTGAACCTATCTGCCAGGATGTTGGCAATATCAGTTGGCTCTGTATATTTAGTGCCATTGTGCTGTAACTCAGAGCAGATTTGAGTGTTGCCATTGAGATTCTTGACATAGCTATAGAATGCTTTGTAGTTGCCTTTAGAATCAGTGGCGATTTTGTTTTCGTAACTAGCTTTGGAGGATTTTATGAAGGATCTCAGCTTCTTACTGAGGCTGACCACGGAGTTCATCCAATCATGGGATTTTACTCTTTTTTGAAACAGTTTCTTTCTTCTGTTGTAGAGTTTGTTTATAGCAGGGGACCACCAGATTGGCTTCCTTTTTTTGGAGGATAGCATCTTGGTTCTGTTAGGGATTGCACGATCCATGCACTCATGTAAGTGCTTATAAAGTGCAACTGTATAGGATTCAGCAGTCGTATCTCTATTGTCCGTCAGCATGGGTGTTGTGAAGTTTGCCACTTCTGTCTTAAGAAGCATGAAGTTGGCTTTGGAGAATTTTTTTACGGTGGTTTCCCTAATGGGGGTGGGGGTGGGGGGCAGGGGCGAGATGTGGATGTCTAGGGTGATTTAGCTGGTGGTCAGATCTGACCAACGAGGAATTGACCTCTGGTGTGGAACATCGGTTGCCCATGTTGGTAATGACCAGGAAATAGTCAATATCCTGGCTGGAAATTTAGTGCACATTTTACTCTACCCACATTTAACATTATTCCACAGATTACACAGTAGCAGCCACCCCTTTAATTACCATGAAAAAAGTCCTTCCAGCATTCTTCAATGCACCTTATCTGTGGGCCCTGTTAACATGTTAGGCTGCCTTATTATCAATACCAAATATGGTCCACCCAAACTCTTACTTAAACTCTTTATTCTAATCCTCCCAAACGGTTACCCTTCTGAAGTCTGGAAATACCCATGGTAAGTGAGTTGTACAAGTGTGTCTCTACAACAGATCCTGGTAACAATAAACCCATTAGGCTTACTAGTCTCATATGCAAAGCTATACAACACATCTCAGACCTCATTAACCTGGAGATGACTCTCATTAATTTGGCTTTGTCAAAGGAAGGCCCCACTTCTTTAAACTCATTCACTTATTTGAAAAAAGAGTCACCATAGTAGTGGATAGTAGTTAGGTGGTACATACAGTACTATACAGAACTGTACAAAGCTTTTAACACTATTCTCCAGGAAGGCATTACTGATAAACTTGCAAATCTTAATATAAATCTTTATGTTGTACAGTTGATCACCAACTTGTTGTCTGACTGAACCAGTGTGATCAGAGCTGCAGGTACCACTTCTGAAAACAAAAAACAAAACCTGTGTCATACCACAAGGCTTAACTTTGGTGTTTCTCCTATTTAGTATGCATTTGTCAGAAAAACACTCCTGGAATATAGTTCGCTCACTCTGTAGATAAATGTAAATTGGAAGTTGTTAATCAACTTTCAAAGAAATTGTTCAGATTATGTTAAATATGAAAAAAAATATATAATATTGGTAAACAAAACATGTTCCCATACTATATAGATGATTCATCCACATCCAATCAAACATGGCCATAACAGAACTAGGCAGCGTTGTTGATAATTCCTTATCTTCTTCTGACCATCATGTCTCTACAGTATTTAGCTTGTTGTCTGACACATTACAGTTTTCAAAGGTATCTTCCCTAAAGCCAAAGAAGTCCTAATTCCCTCCTACTCATGTTTTATCAAAACTGTTATTGAATATAATGCCCCTTTTGACATGTACTTATCTAAACATGTCACTCAACTTAAGAGAACTTAGAGACTGCAAACTAAAAAGATACGTGGCCTCAAAAATCTGTTATCAGGACTGATTAGCAGCCCTTTTTCTATACTCAGTCTCTACAGACTCCCCCATGGAGACCTGCATCCAGCCTTACCAGCCATGAAAGAACCAACCCTCTTTGACCTTTGATTGTTTCAAAGAACAAACGGTTCCTCACATCAGAGGTTAAAGAAACTAAACTTTCATCAGTGGATAAATAAAACACACTGTTAGATTCATAACTCTATATATCTCCCACCTCTTGAACAAATTTTCACTACATGTCAAGCAGAGTAGCACCCTTGCTACCATCAAGGAAAACCTAGGTAATTAGACTGGTGGCCTCAAAGTCTCCCCTAGTTTAGCTTGTATTACCCACCTTGAGACTGGAGGGAACTTTTGAATATGGTTTATTGATCAGGCTTGTAATGGTCTGCAATCTGATTGCTCAGTTTTCAACTATGAACCTGGAATTACAATATTTAGAAGACTAATATAAGGAATGAAACCCATACTGGACATCTAGGTTAACAAAAAGTATGAAGGAGAAGGTAGAGATTAATGGCATATTAAACACTGTACTATTTTCATTCTTTCTCATTAATTAAATACTTGGAAATGGTACCATTCTTTCCCAGTTTAGTGGGTGACAATGTAGAACTACAAGCAATGGCAAAATATCTTGCAGGGGGTACAATCTCTAACAGGATGGAAATTATTATTAGGACAGAAAACCATACAATGTTATCTCAGGATATTTCAGAAGTGGTCAAAAGCACTGCAGGTGGCATCCACTACCTGGCAAACTTAAGATTTGTGTACCTACAACTCACAAATAAGTAACAATGCAATGATGAGTTATCTACCATGAGCAAATTAGTAATGGTTTTGATTTATTATAACAACCACAAGGTGGCAAGACAACAAAAGAAAGTAGTGGGAAGGTTTTGCTGACTACTAAAGCATAGAAAGGAGCTTATATAATAGAACAAAATAGTGCTGAGATGCTTGCATGACAAAAAAGTAGTACTGACAATGGGTCTATATTAGAACATCGACTTTTTAAAACATCGACTGTTCTAATATCGACCCCTATTCAGCGAACGCTGACAATATTGAACATGCAGAACAGCGAATTTTTTTCCCAGGGAAAAAATTTGCTGTTCCGACAAACATACAAACAACACAAGCACACCAACAAACAGCAATCCACACACATACACCTAAAATCCTACATCTAACCCTACACTAAACTGTACATACACCACTAACTAACCACTTACCTTAACCCAAACCCCAACACTAACGTCTGTCACTATTGCACACTCACCCGCGCCCTAACCTTAACTCACCTACCCTGCCATAACCCTCACGTCCACACAATTGCACACTTACCTGACCTGCGCCCTAACCCTTACTTACCTACCCAGTGCCCTAACCCTCATATACACACAATCGCACATTTACCTGATCCCAACCCATACCTTTCCACCACAGTGCTGAAAATAGCGAAGCCACAGGAATGGCCAACCAAATTCCTTCCCTAGGAAGAAATTCGGTGTTCCATAGCTTCGCTATTTTCAGCGTTCGCTGAATAGGGGTCGATATTAGAACATTTGAAGTTGTGAAACTTCGATGATCTGATATAGACCCATTGACAACATATTTTATCCCTCAACCAGTTTACTATCGCCAACTCCATTATTCACCAGCCAAACAACTGCCCCACACTTGCCAACCTGATTCAACCTCAATACAATAATAAAACATTATAATCATCCAACAAACTCCTACTAAAGGTAACCAAATCTAACAATCACTTCGGTAATTCTCTGTACTCCTGACAAATATCAAAAATCTAACATAACAATATTTGAAACTACACTTTTACAAGATACTAACCCTGGCGAAAATAACATATATTTTTTACTTTTAAGAGAGAGTATGGAAGTATTCATGTAAATAATGTAAATATGTTGCAAGAATATTGTTAGAATTTCTGTTAGAACATCAATTGTATACCTTTTGAGCAAATGTTCTGCAATGAATAAAAAAAAAAAAAAAGAAAAACAATAAAAAATATTATTGAAAAAAAAAAAAAAAAAAAAAACTGGAACTCTACCTCCCAACACATAGTCAACAGTACCAGCATTCCCAGGTTTAAACTTCTCCTCAAGGAACAATTAACCAGAAACTGGTTTTGCTCTTGATCTACCCCAGGATGATTCTATAATATCTCTACAGAACTTCTCCCCCACCTTGCAACTAATTTGCTTATTCATCAAGCCCTACCACCTCCCGTTAATACCCTCCCTTTAGACTATTTCTTTTTCTCTCATTCTTGAAGACATTCAACAAAATAATACACTTATTATTCAAGATATTCAACAAAATAATACAGAGTGTCCTTTCCAAAACGTATCTAAGTTTTAAGCTAGAACTACTCTTACTTACCTCATTGAGATATACTTGGAAAATGCAACGTTATGAATGGTTTATATTTTGTGTTCAAATGCTGCATACCACTCTACTCGATGCTAACATATATACTGTGTTTTTCTCCTTGAAAATACAACTAACTAATATGCTAGTGTCAGACATGTCAGTGTTCTTGCTTATGTCCAACATGTCACATTATTAATTGATACTCCTGTTACCATTAATTTTTTTTATATTTTTATATTTGTTTTTGTATACATGATTTCTGGATGTATCGATTGTAAATGTGTTGAATATACTGGAGCTTTTCTCCCTGGACTCTGCCGAAAAAGGGTTCCTGGTCCAGTCAGACATTCTTGGTAAAAAATGTAAAATAAAAATGAAACAAATAAATACATTTGTTATCTGAAACCAAATTTAGGAGGCAGACCTAAGATACACCATTCTAAAAAAATATAAGTAAAAAAACGATTTTTTAAATAAAGAATGCTTTTTATTCAGTCACTCTAACAGTAAAAAAACAAAAATAAGGAAGAAGAGTGAAAACTTTGTAAAAGAAACAGACAAGCTGATTTCAGAAAAGCAATAGAGGTTGGTTTTGCTGATTCAGGTAATGAGGTATCAGAAGAAATAGCAGGAATTAGCAAAACCAACCTTGAATGCTTTTCTGACATCAGCTTGTCTGTGTTTCTTTTGCAAAGTTTTCATTCTTCTCCTTCGTTTCTTACTTTTTAGAGCAACTGAAGAAAAAGCATTATTTAAAAAAATATATTTTTTACTTGCATTTTTAGTTAAAAAAAAAATAAAAAAGGTGGGAAGTCACCAATGCCAGCAACACCTACATCAAGCAGGAACCAATCATTATTCAATTGACAGAACATCAGACAGCTCAGTGCAGCAAATAGCATGAAAGAACCACAGAGAGACAGCGCCACACAGCCAATTTCAATAAAAAGAATTCCAATAATAATAAATAGAAATATTTTAATGAATAATAACAACATTCTAATAAAAATAATTAAAAAAATAAGTAAAAAAAGATTTTTTTAATAAAGATTTTTTAATTTAAATCGCTCTAAAAAGTAAAAAATAAGGAAGAAGAGTGAAAACTGTGCAAAAAAAACACAGACAACCTGATTTCAGAAAAGTATGTGAGGTTTGTTTGGCTGATTACGGTAATGAGGTACCAGAAGAAGTAGCACGAATTAGCAAAACCAACTTCAAATGCTTTTCTGAATTCAGGTAGTCTGTGTTTTTTTCACTCTTCTTCCCTATTTTTTTTCTTTTTTAGAGTGACTGAATAAAAAGCATTTTTATTACATTTTTTTACTTTTACTTAAAAACTAAAAAAGGTGGGAAATCAGCAATGCAACATCCAGTGAGAACCAATCATTATGCAACAGCCAATACTTCAGCACCCTGGACAGCTCACTGCATTGAGGAAAGTGACTGAACCACAGACAGGCAGCGCCACAAAGTCAATTTCAATAAAAAAGCATTCTAAATGATGATGATGATGACTGATGATGATGATAAGTAAGTAGGCCTTAGGATATATGACACATATATGACTACACCCTTGTCCTAGGCAGATATTCAAGTAAACTAAAACCTGTTATTAAACCACGATGGCTAGAGTTGATATAAGTTCTCTCCTTATAAACAGCAAAAAAAAAAAATTCTGAGGTTTAAACACCTTGCCAGCAGCAGAGAACATTACTGCCTAACAGAAAGCTTGACTTTTACCTTCATGATGCTTAAAGAAAGCAACTGCTCTCCCCTAACAAGCTACCAACCAGAAGACCTTGAGAGTGACAGAGGGTGGATGATTTAGTGCTTATCCCTACTAGGCACATTTTCCGGGGACGTGTGCTACTCGCATTATGGGAGGCCAGAAAAACAAGTATCAAGAAGTCTTGTTTAGCCAAAGGGAAAGGTTCTACCACTGATGCCTGAACAGAGGACAGCAGGCAAACAAAGTACATTTTCAGTAGAACTACAGGCAGAGAAAATTCCAAGAACCACTTAGCCAGTGATAAATCGAACTATACACGGCAAAATAATAAAATTTATTTTCTCACACAGAACACTATAAAAACATACAAATACTCTAGCACCTCGGCTAAAAAAGCTTTCTTGGAGTTAATACATACAAGAAAGAGACCCCTTTTAAATAAGAAACACAATAATACCAATAAACTAATTATCCAATAAATACACATATTACAAAAGGGCTTTCCAAATGCATTCCCTATTCAAGCCCTTAGGTGTCAATGTATCAAATTTAAGAATAAAAATTGTTTCATTCTCACATGGGGTATTTGGCTAGGCTTGGAGTTGCCCACAAAGACAGTTAGCCCAGTAACCAGTACAGTACTAGTACTAATTTCCTTAGACAATTTTTTTTTTTTATACAAAAACATCTCGTTCATGGATTTGTTCTAAAGTACATGCCTTCAACTCTGTAAGCACGCCCTCCTGCACCATTTTAAAATGTATAGCAACTGGATTGTCATGATTTTTATTTTTTATCTCTGTAATGTGCTCCTGCAGTCTCACCTTAAAAGATATGTTTGTTTCCCCCTATATAGAAGAGACTGCAGGGGCAAGAGAAAGCATATATTACTCCTTTTGTGGTGAAAGTATAAGATGCAGGGTAGTATTTAACCCCATTAATTCTCTCAAAGAATCTCACTGTGTGTTTACATACTAAGCATTTTCCACATGCAATTGTTCCCAAAATTTCCATTGTCCTCTCAGGACTACCCCTAGAGGAACAAATAAACTATGAACCACCATGTCTTTAACACTTCTACCTCTCTTGTATGATATTAAATGAAATTTATATAAATTCTTAATATAATTTTACCCTTAAAAAGGAAAGCCCAATAATATCTAATAATTTTAACCATTTCTTGGCTAAAAACATTGAAAACAGTTACAAAATAAACTTTTCCATCTCCCCCACGTTCTAAACTATTACTACAATTTTTTAAATTCAATATTTTCTTCACCAACTAAAAAAGCTGTTTCAATTGAATAAGGGCAGACTTGATTGAATAATCAGCTCTTCACTATATCCTCTTTGTTTAAAAACAGTACAGGTACGCACAATTTCCCCCGTCAAACACTTCCGGATCACTATACAACCTGCTTACTCTTAACAACTCACCATTGGGTAAAGCATTTAATACATGTTGAAGGTGACAGCGCCTACTATCCAGGAAATGAGCTCTATTCTCAGATTTCCTATGTATTCTGATTCAGTATCAAGAAGTCATGTTTAGCCAAAGAGAGGTTCTACCATTGTTGCCTGAACAGAGGACAGCAGCCAAACCAAGTACATTTGTTGCTGGTTCTCAACTATATTTCACATCTTTTCAAAGCAGGCTTGCTTTGTTAGTCTGTCAAGGTATATGCCTTAACTATGTCTGCTTATCCTCCACACACCATTCTGCATTCTCAAAGCTGCCTGTAGCAGCTCCTCAAGGAGGGCCTACGTTTAAGATTTAAGATCTCCCAGCAAAAGCCCCACACTGGGACTCCAGTTTAGTACTAGAAAAGTTAACCATGCTACCCTTTCAGCCAGCTGTTTCATCCTCATCAAGATGTGGAAAACTGCCTTGTTGGTAGCCTTGACTTCAGCTACACGGATCTGTGAACTACATGAACTCATGTATAGAGAACCTTTCTTGGCTTTCAGTAGGGACGTGATCACTTTATGCACCAAGTCTACCTCCAAGCGGTGGTGACTGAACTCTTAAGGCAGGTCATTCATGTACCAGTTTTCTTCTGCTCACCACAAATGGGGGAGAAAAAAAAGAGTTGCATTGCCTTAATGTAAATGGACAGCTCAGATTTTACCTGGATAGAACAAAAAAATGGAAAGTCACAGTAGCTTTTTTGTTGTCTTTACAAAGGGAATAGAAGGGAAAACGGTCAACAAACAGATCTTTTCCACATTTATTGTTAATTGCATTGCTTTTTGTTATGTACCGTGGAAATCAAGTCCCTGTGAATGCCAGAGCACACTCTGCTAGAGCCACTGTTACCACGGAAGGTCTGCACCCAAACTTTTATGGAAGCAGCAGCCTGATCTTCAGTCTAGACATTACAATTTAGGTGTCAGGACCAGGGCAGAGTTTGCCATGGCCATCCTGCAGGGATTTTATTTTCCCTGCTCCTAATGCAAATCAACCACTCAACATTGACAAGCTCTGGGAGTCATCTCAAGAGTTGGTACTGCAACAATGAATCTACAAAGAACATAGTACAGTTGTGTTAGGAACTTAGCATAATCATAAGTGTTTCAGTAGTTTCCCATTTTGCAGTACATGTTCCCTGTCTCCATATGCTGTTGGGTTGGGTTCCCTATTGCCTTTCTCCACACTCTATTTCATTGAACCTTCAGATCCTTTTTTTTTTCAATCCTGTGGTGATATATTGAGCTAGTACTGGACAGGTCTTTTTAGGACCCTAGAGATCTGTGGATGTTCTTCATGTTTCACTGTTGCAGTCATCACACTTGGGTTGTCTGCCTGCAGGTGGCCCTCGGTCGGCCCAAGTGCCAGAGTCTTGGAATTTCTACGTCGGTTCCTGTCGCCTCTTCCATGGTGTCGGGTCATCGGGGGTGTGAAACATGCAGCCGACATCATTACATCAGTCTTTCTTGCCGAGAAGGAGCCCGAAGCAGAAGCAGTTCGCAAGTGCCGGTCAGCCGCTACCTGAAATTTTCGTTTTTTTGAGTTTCAGACCTGAAGTCTTCTAAGGCTAAGTACCCTGTTGGGGATTCTTTTTTCTTGCTCTAATCAGAAAAAATTAACAATTGTCTTGCCTCTGAAAAGCAAATACCTCACAGAGATTTTCATTCTTACTGTCACCTGTTTAGGCCCAGACCACAACGTCCCTCGCTGTTGGTTTTGTGTCTTGTTTAATGCCCGAACCATTCATCGTCGGGCTATTTTTGTAGCTAAATTCTTCTGCTCTCGTTTTCCGTATTCCAAAATGGCTTTGGTAAGGCATCCGACTACTGATCTTCCAAAAAAGAGCAAAGACAGAGACAGACCGCATAGGTCAAAAACTGCCAATGACACTTCCAGTAAGCTAGTCGCCAGTCCGCCGGTACTCAGTGAGGCGCCTTTGCAGCCCCTAATGCCCGCTTCTACAGATTCACAGGTTTCTGCTGAGACCCATTCGGAGTCCGGTATGCCACGAGATGCTTCTTCGACTATGGAACCTGTGGATGTCTCTACCTTGGATGGTTCCAGAGCCGCTGTGCAGGCACCGGCTTCTGAGGGTGTATTCCAACTTACCGATATTCATATTAAACCGACAACTTCATTTCCAACTAAAACTACCGAATTTCTCAGGCCCAGAGTTTGCACTACGCCTAGAAAATTGACGTCCAAAGTGCATGCTCTAGCTCCCATGCCACAAAAACAAATGCTTAGAATGGCTGAAAACCTTATTACTCTAATTAGGGGAAGCCAGCCTTCCCCTGCCAAAAGACAAAAACATTAATTTCCTTCTGTTTCTACAGACCAGGAGTCTGATGACTTTGACCCTTCTGATTACCAGGACATACCCTTATCTACCTATGAGGACTCAGATGCAGAGGAATCCATTCCCTCTGCTTCCCCTCCGGAGGATTTTTCTTTTGGTGAAACCTTGCATACCTTAAGAGAGCACTTCCTCTGGGAATGCCAGGACTATCCTCAGTCCAAAAAGAGACTCGGGGAATTTTTAGATTTGCCTCAGCACAGGCCTCTGGCTATACCCCCTGTCCTGGATATTGTAGATGATGTCTTCTTGGAGTCCAGTCTTACTCCTGACACCTTACCACCAGCTCCTAGAAAACCTGACAGGTACTACAAAGTACCTAACTCTCACAAATTTCTCTTTAGGAATCCTACTGCGGATCCAGAGACCATTTCCCAGGGACCTAAAGGCATTAAGGCTACTACAGCCAAAAACCCTACCCCTTCAGACAGGGATGCTAGAGCTTTAGACAGATGGTGTAAGAAGGTATACACCTCTGGAACTCTTGCCATCAGAGCTTTGAATTGCCAGTTTCACATGTTGAAGTACCAGCAACATATTATGGAACTAATTAAACAAAAAATGGTGCTACTTCCAGATTGAGCAGAAAATAAAGATTTACAAGAGTTAATGCATTCTGCAAACCAAGTTAGTAAAGGTACTTTGCAGTGTGGGTTTGATGCCTTAGAAGCATCTTGCAGGGCTGCTGTCACTGGGTCTGTACTGAGAAGGCATGCTTGGCTGAAGGAACAAGTCTTGCCTGATCATGTCAAAGCAAAATTACTAGATGCTCCATTAAATCAGGAGCGTTTGTTTGGCACAAAAGCAGAAGAAGTTCTTAAAAAGATGGAAGAAAAAGTGAAATCTATGCAAACCGTTAAAGATTTCTTACAGGTGCAGCCACCTAGATTCAGTAGGCATTGGCCTTCAAAAAACTGGTCTTTTCCAGTCCCTCTCAGGCCTTCTCAGTCCAATCCCAGGGCAAACATACCACCAAGACTACAGTCTCGGGATATGCAGAGATATAAACAATGGAGTGTTTCCACCTCAAAACCAGGGAGTGGTAAGCCACCCACATATGGAAAAAGTTCACAATGACTTTCTAGTTATCCTTCCCAGCCATGCCCAAGTACTTGCACCCCTAGGAGGAAAACTCGCCCTTCATGCAAAAAACTGGATGCCCATTACTCAGGAGTGATGGGTTCTAAATATTGTATCCCAGGGATACAGATTCTACTTCCACTCACTGCCAACTCCAAGCAGGTTGCCAGACCTTCCTCCAAACCAGTGGGCAGAGGTGCAAAAGCAAGTACTTTCCCTTCTCCATATCAGGGCTATTCAACCTGTTCCAGTAGAAGAGAGGGGACAGAGTTTATACTCCAGACTGTTCCTGGTGCCCAGAAAAGAGGGCTCTTGGTGCCTTATCCTGGCTCTATCTATTCTCAACACCTTTCTGTTGGTCCCAAAATTCAAAATGCTTACACTGCAACAGCTTCTTCCTGTGCTAGCCAAGGATGCCTGGTTAGTCACCCCAGACTTAAAAGAAGCTTATCTGCACATCCCCATAAGGGAGTCTTGCAAGAAATATCTACGAATCAGGGCAGGTTCTATGCACTATCAGTTATCTGCACTTCCCTTTGGCTTATCTACTGTGCCCAGAGTATACACAAAATGCCTGGCTCCAGCCATTGCATACTGCAGGCAGAGAAATATTCAAATCTACCCATACTTGGACAATTGCCTAATTCAGCCGGACAGTCAGGAATTGCTACTTCAGCACCTGGCATTTGTAAAAGGACTTCTAACTTCACTGGGATACACCATCAATGAAAAGAAATCACAACTGGTGCCCAGCCAACAAACTGTATTCCTGGGAGCAAGCTTGAACACAACTTCCCAGATGGCATTCCTCACTCCAGAAAAGCAGGTCCATTTGAAAAACTTTTTCAAACTAATGGCCAACAAAACCCAGCTATCTGCAAGTAAAATACTGCAAGCCCTAGGGTTCATGGCCTCATGCATTCGGCTAATTCCATATGCAATACTGCATATGAGGAAACTTCAGTGGTACTTAAAAAATTTCTGGTGTCAACATTCTCAGGACCTGGAAACAGTGATTCCTATCATACCTTGTCAAAGGGCAGAGTTCCTTTGGTGGGCAGAAGCATGCAACCATAACAAGGGGACCTTTCACTCAACCCCTTACCGTCTAAACCCTGACAACAGATGCATCAGACTATGCATAGGGGGCTCACATGGCAGGCAAATGGAGCCCAGAACAAATTCTCCTGCATATCAATCAAGAAGAGGTGCTAGCTGTACAGAATACTCTGCCAGTTTTCAAATACCTTATCCTTCCAGGACAGCTTCTGATAAACACAGACAACACCACAGTTATGTGATACATAAACAAGCAGGGAGGAACTCATTCTTACCCACTCTGCAGGTTAGCCATGGCTCTGTGGAACACAGCCTTGAGCATCCAAGTGCACCTACAAGCTAAATTCCTGCCAGGCAAGCAAAATTCACTGGCAGACGACTTAAGCAGAAATCTACTGGACCCTCACGAGTGGAAACTGGACCCCACCTCATTCAAACTTCTAACCCAGTAGTGGGGAACACCGGAGGTGGACCTTTTTGCCTCCCCCCAAAACCACCAATTGAGCACATTTTTGCACCAGGAACCCTTACAGCAGAGCCTGGAAGGTGGACGCCCTATCCTTTACATGGGAAAACCTCTCAATTAATGCTTTTCCTCCTCTGCCCCTCCTCTCAAAAGTACTACTCAAGATCAAACAGGACAGGCCAAGGGCAATCCTTATTGCACCAGACTGGCCACGCCAGCACTGGCACCCACTCCTACACAGTCTGACAGCAGTGCCACCCTGGCACCTACATCACACACCTTCCCTGCTGTCTCAGCAAGAGGGACAGATTTTGCATCCTCAGCTGCAAACCCTAAACCTTGCAGCCTGGCTTATTCCCTAAATGTACCACCAGCATCCCTCGGCAAACAGGTGCTGGACGTCATCCTTGAGGCCAGAAGGCCTAGTACTTGGAAATCCTATGCTGAAAAGTGGAAAAGATATTGTTCTTGGAGTCAGTCTTAAGGAAAGGACACAGCTGTGCCCAGCTTACCTCAAATCCTTGATTATCTAGCAGAGCTGCTCCATAGAGGCCTATACTTCTCATCCAAGATTCATGCCTCTGCCATCTCGGCTCATTATAATGCTGAGCCTCCTCTGTTTTCTCACCCTCTCATCAAACAGTTCCTGAGAGGAGCTAACAATTTAAGGCCCCCTTGGAGAGCTCCCACCCCGACCTGGGACCTTAACTTTGTACTGGAAAAACTCACACTTCCCCCTTTGAACCTGCTGCTTCACCAGAGTTAAAATTACTCTCTTGGAAAACAGCCTTACTTCTAGCTATTACTTCAGCAAGAAGAGTTACAGGCACTAATGGTGGTGGAGCCCTTCATTATTTTCCATGCGGACAGGGTTTCCCTCAGGACCATCCCTTCCTTTATGCCCAAGGTGGTATCCAGTGTGGCTCTAAACCAATCCATCCATTTGCCAACCTTTTTCCCAAATCCTCAGAATAAAGGAGAAAGGATCCTGCATTCCTTGGACGTGCACAGACAGCTCAGGTTCTACCTTGACAGGACTAAGCCTTTCAGAAAATCTGACCAGCTGCTAGTCAGCTTTGCTACAGGGGCAGAGGGCAAGGTCATTTCAAAGCAAACCATTTCCAAATGGATAGCACATTGCATCCATTTGTGCTACAAGCACCATGGAAAACCTACCCCTCTGGGGATCAGAACTCATTCCACTAGAGCTACTTCAACCTCTACAGCATTTCTCAGGGGAGTCCCTACCAGGGACATTCTGGAAGCTGCAACCTGGAGTTCTGTATATACCTTCACCAAGCATTACCACTTACCTATTTTTTCTAAATTCAGAGCTGGATTTGCTACAGCAGTCTTACAAGGCCTGCTAGCCAGCCCTAACACCTCTTGACTGCCTCCACCCTTCCTCAGCTTTGGGAATCAACCCAAGTGTGATGACTACAACAGTGAAACATGAAGAACATAGTACAGTTGTGTACACTTATCATAAATGTAGATGTTCGAGCATATTCACTGTTGCAGTCCTGGTTTCCCTCCCTCTGGTTTTTTATATCCTTTCTACCTATCCTCTTTATGGCCATATTTATATCCTTTCTACCTATCCTCTTTATGGCCATATTTTATGCTAGGGGTATTTACTTTTTTACTGGAGGTGTTCCACACCAAGTAATAGCTTCCTATTTTGAGGGCTCCTGACATCTGGGGCAAGAAGGGCTGATGTATTGGCGTCGGCTGCATGTTTTGTACCCCTGAAGACCTGGCGTCATGGAGGAGGCAACGGCAACTTGAAGCAGAGGTCCTGGGACTCTGGTGTTCGGGCCAACTGGGGGCTGCCTGCAGGCAGATGGCCCGAGTGTGATGACTGCAACATTGAATACACTCGAACATCTACATTTATGGTAAGTGTACACAACTATACTTTGCTGTGACTGTAGTCTCTGGTAAGAAAGACCTGAAGATGGCATTCGCTGATTACTCTTTATACCACCAATGTCCTCATGTCTGAAGTGGAGGAAATCCACTGGGCCAAAGGGAGGAAGGCAAGAGCTCTTGGTATTCAGGCTGTCCTCCACAGTCCTTCAGGCAGGAAATCACAAGAGTAAGTACTACAACAGTGAACCTACTTAAACATCTTTAATTATTGTAATTTCCTAACACAACTCTACTTTCTTTCTCTTTCTGAACATAGTAAGGATGAAGCCTTGTCCTGTGCCTCAGCATGTATACCTGTTGGAAGCAAATGAAATACACCCCAGTCTGAAAACCGTAAGGTAACCGCATGGATGATCTAATACTCGCCCCCTATCCCCACCTGTTTCCAAGGATGTGCTTGCTATTTTAAGGGAGGATAGGAAGCCAAACACAGGAAAGTCATGTATAGCAGAGTAGAAAAGATGCTCCATTTTGGGCCAAAGGGAAATCCTGAATCCTCACCAGCATTTGTTGTCTTTGACCTTTGAATACCCAACATGTTTTTATAAATCAAGATTGTTTTATGCTTAAATCGAAAATATGTATCTGCTGCCCCCTTTTACTCTGTTACCAGTAAAGCAGTTCCTCAAATAAGGTATTAAACCAGAGGTCCCCACAGGACAGTAATCTCTCCAAAATGGAATCTCCTTTGTGTGTTAGAAGAATTAACATTATTCCCATTTGAGGTAGCAGCTGCAACAGTCCTTAAATACCGGACTTGGAAGACTGTTTTCTTTATAGCCATCATATCTATCAGGGGAAATGTCAGAATTGCTATTTCATTTACACACAACACCTTTGTCATCTTCCACAAGGATAGAGAATCCCTCCACACTAACCCAGTCTTCATGCCGAAGGTGGTGACAGTAATATAACTGATGTTTGACAAGTACCTTCCTGTGTAAAATTTTGCCTCACAGATCAAGGAGGAAAGAATCTTGCACTCCCTGAATGTTCAACTGATATTTTACCTTGATTAGCAATTCATAGTTTTTGCAAAGGGTGGAAAGGTAGGTCTGTCTCACAGCACACCATCTTAGAATGTCTGCATATTCCTTTTTCTTTTTGTGGCATGAATGTAGTAGTGTAGATGATAGACCATTCTACAAGACCAACAGTTGTCACTGCGGCCTTCCTTAAAAGCAGTCGGAACCAAATTATGTTTAAAGCAGCTATTCAGTGCCATCTGTCCACTTTTTCTCCAAGCATTGTAACTTGGACATTACCTGTAGAGCCAAGTCAAGCTTTGCCACCACCATTCTACAAAGACTATGACCAATATTTTCTCAGAGACGGTCATCAGCTAGTTAGAGTTTTCCCAAGTATTAGCACTGCAGGCAGTCCCCGGGTTAAGGACGAGATCTGTTTTTAGTCTGTCCTTAAGTTAAATTTGTATGCGAGTCGAAACATCTACAAGGAACATTCAGCTGTATTGTACTGCAACACAGTACAGTACAGTACAGTAGAACATTCCATAAAAAAAAAAAATATATATATATATGTATGTTAAACTTACCTCTTTTTAAGCTTCACTTCACATTTCTGTACTACAGGCATCACCAACGAATGTTTTTCACTCTTTCCTGAACTTTCAGACCTCTAACAGATCTCCTACTGTCACCTAGACCCTAGTGAGCCACGTCATTTGCCTATTCTTCTGTGCAGTACAGTAACTGCTTCAATACCATGTACTGTACAAGCCATCAGTCTTGACCAATCAGATCACCAACACAGCAATCTCTTAACCAGTCAGATCGCTTGTTCTCCATGAAAGTGGAAGTAACTGCTCTAACAAGACATGCAAGCACCTTCACGAATGGGGAAAACAGGGAAAAGGAAAATACAACAAAATTCTTCATTTTAAGTTAAGATTTGGGCAACGTTAAAGATTTTTATTTTCACCTTATTTCTGACATTACGGCAGCCTGTTTGTTATCTGTGGGTTGTCTGCATGCCGTATGTCTGTAACCCAGGGATTGCCAGTACTATGGCAGTGAACAGTTGGTGAAAACCGTACAGTTTCTAAAGAAACCTACCATAACTGCAAACGTTAAGAGAATGGGTCACTGCTGTAGTAATTCAGATCTTCCTCCCCTTTTTTCTGTCTGTAGCCACCATGGAGTTGGGGTGGGTACCCAATCAACTGTTCTTCCACCTTATTTTTCGTCTACCCATATGAGGCACCCTCCTCTTAGGTTTGCATAGTATCTGGAGAGTGAGCTGTGGCGATTCTTCTAGTTGGGCTGCCATCCTTGGGTAGCATATGACACCTGAACATGTAATTTTCTGGCATCAGACTAGACACAATGTAGCTGACAAGAGGCAGAAAAGAAATGAAAATGATAAATGTGGTTGCCTCTTTTGTGTCATAGGCATTGCTAATGTTCAGGTGGAAGGGCATCTGCTCAGCTAGAGGGGGGAGGGGAGAAAAGTTCTGGAAGTCAGGCCAGAAGTTGGGTCTTCTGACTGAGTAGAATATCTGCAGATATGATGCTACACAATATAGCTTTCTGCTTGTATCCAGAAATGGTATTTATAAGAGATAACTTGGTCGCTGACCATTTTTACATTTTACAGTGAATATCCTGTTACAAAGTGTTTGCTTTTGGTATGTACTCGTTTATTGATGTTTGTCAGTTTTATTGTTATAGCAGTTGTTTTTCTCTGTTGTAGTGGGCCGCTCAATTTTGGTCTGTTATATTTTTGCAAAGAAAAGGTTTCCTGGTTTAAAATAAAATGCTGGTTGATGTCCCTTTTTATCCCATACACCAGAGTGCATCTCCACATAAGAGGGATGTTGGCCTGCACGCTGACATATGCAGAGCTCTGGATGTTGGACAGGTTAGGCAGACGTCAGCCTACAGCTCATCCCCATGTGTAATGAAGACTGCTGCATCAGTGACCTAATCAAACCTTTGCTTTTTCAGGCTGATTTTGCACAGCTTGTACTTTCCTTGGGCTGTGTCGCCAGATACCTAGCATCCACATTCTTTGATAAGCGAACCTGTGCTGTGATAATACTACACTTTCCTTTAGTGACTTTGCTATGACTAAAGGCTGCAATCACAGGCAACTGTGATCAAGTGTTCATCACAGCAAAAATTAGCTCTTTTGTTAAGACGCTTTGAGTGGCACTGTTAGAAGATGAAGACTAAGGCCTAAAAAGGATGCTTAATATCTTCTCTTAATTGTGCATCACAAACCTATATTTGGTCTCCTTTACCACGGAGAAACAAGGTGCTCCACTTTTAAACATATAGGTAACTGTAATTTGTTGTGTTGTTGCAGTTGTCAGAAAACATTACAGTAGTGGCAAAGCCACTTTCTGCCATAGCAATAGATTCATGCTGTGCACTTTTAAATGTTTCTCAAGTTATTTCTGAAGTTGCACCATGGAGGTCTCCAGCTTTATTGAACACTACAAACCAGACTTGGACAAATTAAGGGTATGACTTTTGGGGAATTAATCAATGGGGTGGCAAAAGCAGACACACACTGGCTAGGCTTATAAATGCCCTCGGGCAGATAGCCTAGTACCTATCTATGAACCTATAAAGAGACAGTCTTCATATTCTTTAGAACACAGTGATGGCCGCAAGCTAAAAAGACCAGTTCAGAGATTCAGAAATATCTTCTGCAGTGCAGAAAGCAACTGTGCACGAAGAGTGGCCACTCACAGGGTGTAGGCATTTCAGACACAAAATGTGAGAAGGGAAGGCCAAGAAATTCTGTGATCCACATAGTACGCTAATGATGCTAATGGCAGTATAGATGACATGGTAATGAGTAACATATTAAAATGAGGGTATCTGTGGATATAAATGAGAGCAATGTGGCTGAACAATTTAATATCATTGTACGTATATACACTTATATAAACACATGAGATTACATATATATAGATATATATATATGTATATATATATATATATATATATATATGTATATATATATATATATATATATATATATATACATACATATATATACATACACATGCAGGCATACATATACAAATATAAATACATACAAGTATGATGGGCAGCACAGTGAAACAGGGGATAGAGTTGCAGCCTCACAGCAAGAAGCTCCTTGGTTCAATTCTTGGCAGGGGTGCCTTCTCTGCAGAGTCTCCATGTCCTCCCTGTGTTCATGCAGGTATTCTTCATGTGCTCCAGTTTCCTCCCCACATTCTAGAGACATGCAGTAGGTGGACTGGACACACTAAATGGTCCACAGGTGTGAGTATGCATGCGGGTGTTTGGTGTGGAAGAACTACTGTGGTAGGGCTAGCCACCCAGCAGTGTAAACCTTGGCTCTAAATGATGGTCACTGGTGAAGTGACACCCTGACCCCATGTGTGAAAAATGGGAGAAAAGGGTTGTGGATGGACATACACACACACACACACACACATATATATAGGTGCATATATATATATATATATATATATATATATATATATATATATATATATATATATATATAGTCCTATTTTGGACCGGTGGATATGAGAAGTTCAAGGAGTTTATGGTTTACCTAAATAAAACTACTGAGTTTTTGAAATTTACCTATACAGTATCTGACAAAAGTTTACAGTATTTAGATTTGGAAATTTACAAGCAGGGGGATGTTTTTGAGACAAAAGTATACAGAAAACCTACATACTGTAATATGTATTTACATTATGATAGTGCACACCCCCTGCATTGTAAGAGGAACATCATTAAAGGACAATTCGTGAGAGGTAGTCGTATGACAAGTTCCCAAGAGGATTTTTTCAAAGAATGTGAACTTTTAGAAAAAATGTTTGTGGCAGGGGATACCCCCCCTAAGCTTGTCAAGGATATTAGGCAGGAAATAGAAAGGGGAAGGAGTGACAGATATATCCCTATTGTGAAGGTAATTAATTTCAATACAGAGCAAGTTAAAGGTCAAGAGAAAAGTGAAGGTGACTTTCAGTTAGCTTTGACTCTAGAATATAATGCACTTAACAGCAATGTTAGAAGGATTTTTTCTAAGGAATGGGATAGGTTCATCAATATCACAGATATAGACAAATTAGAAGGAATTCCAGCAAAAATAGTATATAAAAATGCTCAAAGTATTAGAAATATTTTAGAAAGTAGGAACACTATGTCCACACAGAATGTAAAAAAGATGGGTACCTATAAATGTGGTAGATGTTCCCAATGCCCTTACATCTGGAATTCAGATAGGCTTTATATAGCAAGTAGAGATAGGTGGATTATTAATAACAAGAATTACTACAATTGTGACTCCATGGGACTAATTTATCTGGCTACCTGTGTGATTTGTAATTCTTTCTACATAGGAAAAACGGAAAGAAAATTAAAAAGAAGGCTATACGAACATCTTTATGATATTAAGAATTGTAAAGATACTAACGCTTTGTTTAAGCATACTAAAGAATGCACAGGGGCCAATTTTAGATTTAAGGTGTTAGAACACACACAGAGAGATATAAGAGGAGGTCCCTGGGAAGAGAAAATTGAATATAGGGAGCTCTGCTGGCAGGTGACACTGGAGGCATATAACCCACCTGGGTTGAATGAATACACAAGCATTACACCTATTTTGAAATTAAGAGCAGCTAAATTATAATATAAACCACATTTAAATAGTTTAATATCAGAGGTATCTTATTTTACATTTTTCTATTCTTATTTTCATCAATTTTAATCTATTTGGAATGATTATTTAATATACTATTTTAATGAATTTATTTGGATGTTTTATGTTTTATAACATGAATTCCCACTAGAGGGCAGTCTGATACAAATAGAAGTTATGTACTCACCATAACGTTCCATCTGAGTAGATACTTCATTTGTCTGCAACCTGTGGGATTCGGATCCGAGCCGGCAGCTTTCCAAGCTTCAAGATCCGAGCTCCTAGCTCCTCCCCCTACCCATAATCCCATGCTACCAACCACATTACCTCAGATCGGTTATTTTGCCCTATAAGCTAAAGACGGAGAGAATTCTCCACAGGACAATATTTTACCGAGGTTCGGGGGATGGCAGGGGGGGTCGGTTGCAGACAAATGAAGTATCTACTCAGATGGAAAGTTATGGTGAGTACATAACTTCTATATCTGAAGTAGTTACTTCATTTGATCTGCAACCTGTGGGACAGAGTCCCCAGCTTACCTAAAGGCCCTGGGTGGTTCCTACGGAAGGATATTCCGAAGCACCGCGGAGCCAAAGGAAGCCCTACTTCTGGAGATCATGTCCAGCTTGTAATGAGAAATGAACGTATGGGAAGAGGACCAGGTAGCTGCTGAGCAAATATCGTCAACTGGAACTCTAGACCAAAACGCTGTTGAGGTAGCCACAGATCTGGTAGAATGTGCCCGAATGATAACCGGAGCTGGTCTCCCAATTGAAATGTATGCCTGTCTGATACATTGAGAAATCCAATTTGCTACTGTCACCTTAGAAACTGGTTTGCCCATGGCTGATTTAGCATAAGAAACAAACAATTGGTCTGACTTGCGGAAATCTTTAGTCCTATGCAAGTAAAAACGCAGTTGTCTGTGTACATCTAATTTGTGCAATGTGTATTCACCTTTGTTTTGGAAGCTAGGAAAGAAAACATGGAGGTTAATAGATTGATTAATGCTAGATTCTGTGGCTACCTTAGGAAGAAAAGAAGGATTAGTCCTGAAGGCAACCCTATCTTTGCGAAAAATAAGGTATGGATACTTAATGCACAAGGCTTGTAGCTCTGATACCCGCTTGGCAGAAGTGATCGCTACCAAGAAGGCTGTCTTCCAAGATAAGAACTTTAAGGGCACAGAGGCCGCAAGTTCGAAAGGTGGTCCTGTTAATGCTTGTAAGACCAAGGTAAGATCCCATGGAGGCATAGCCGGTTTAATGGGAGGCTTTAAGAGGAACACGCCTTTTAGGAAGGCTTTGCAAATTTTGGCTGAAGCCAAGGAACGTATGCCATCTCCCACATGATAATGAGAGATGGCTGCAAGTTGAACTTTAATGGTGGACGCACTAGCTCCCTGCTCAAAAAGGAGGGATAGAAAGTCCAGAATGGTTGGAATAGGAACCGTAAAGGGATCTAATTCCTTACCCTTTGCCCAGATGGAAAAACGTTTCCATTTACTGCTGTAGAGTTTTCTGGTTGATGGCTTATGAGCTGCCACCAGAATAGCCTTAACAGGGGAAGAGATACCGGGAATCCTTGCCATTAACGGATCAGCCAGGCTGTGAGCCGGAGACTGACCAGGTTTGGAGTGTGGCATCTCGTCGGATGCGAGATTAGGTCTGGTCTGGGATCCAGGATCCATGGGGGAGCCACACTGTGAGACTGCAGAAAGGGGAACCAGACTTGTCGAGGCCAGAAAGGGGCAATGAGAATCACTCTGCTCCCCAACCAACAGGCTTTCTGGATGAATTTCATCATCAGAGGAAGAGGAGGATATGCATAAAGAAGACCGGGCGGCCAAGCATGAACCAAAGCGTCCCTGGGAGATTCCCCTTTGGGGGGAACTATCGCGAAGTACTCGCTGCATTTTGAGTTTAGGGGAGAGGCAAAAAGGTCGCAGCGAGGTTGACCCCATTTGTGGAATATCTGTTTCGCGACAGAGGGATTCAGAGACCACTCGTAAGGGCTGAGAAATACCCGACTTAGGCTGTCTGCTAATATGTTGGTCCGTCCCGGAATGTGCGTTGCTATCAGAAAGCGGTTGGTGGAAATAATCCATTCCCACACTCTCATGGCTTCTCGACACAGGGGGGTAAGACCTGGTCCCTCCCTGTTTGTTTATGTACCAGACCACGGACATGTTGTCCGTCTGGATTGCAATAGTCCCCAGAGGTAGAAGGTGATGGAGAGCTTGCAACGCCAATAGCACTGCCCTCATCTCTAGGACATTGATATGCAATGCAGTCTCTAGAGGAGTCCACGTTCCTTGGACTGACTTGCCTGCATAATGCCAGCCCCACCCGAGGCAGGAAGCGTCCGTGGTCAACGTGGCTTCGACTGGGGGAATCACAATGGGTCTCCCTTCCTTGAGTTGTTCTGCCTGCAGCCACCAAAGTAGGGAGTCCCTGCATGCCCTGCTCAGGGGAATCGGCATGTCCAAAGGATGGGTCAACAGAGACCATTGGACCTGGAGAGTCCACTGTAATACACGCATCCGTAGACGGGCATGGAGAGAAAGGCCTATCGCCGCCGACATAGATCCTAACGCCCTCAGGACTAATTCTGCTGGGGGGTTTGGGCTCTGAAGAATATCCAAGACTTGGCGGTACAAACTGTTTATTCTGGTCGGTGTGAGAACCACTCTGGAGATTCGAGTATCCAACCTGGCCCCTATGAAATCTAGGGCTTGAGTTGGGCACAGGCAGGACTTCTTTAAATTGACTGAGATGCCCAGTTGAGCAAACAGAGATAGGACATAGTCTCTCACTGTAACCAGAAGATGCTTGTTGGGGCAGTGAGGAGCCAATCGTCCAGGTAAGGGAACACCTGAATGCCCTGGAGTCTCAGGTGGGCTGCTACCACTGCCATGACTTTGGTAAACACTCTGGGGGCTGAGGTTAGGCCAAATGGAAGAACCCTGAACTGATAATGACTGGCTCCTAGCCGGAAGCGGAGGAATCTCCTGGACCATCTGTCCATTAGTATATGGTAGTATGCGTCCTTGAGATCCAACGAGCACATCCAGTCGTTCTCCTGCAGAAGGGGGAGAATAGATTGGAGGGTGACCATCCGGAACTTTTCCTTGGGTATGAACAGGTTCAGGGACGAAAGGTCTAGAATGGGTCTGAGGTCCCCCGTTTTCTTTGGCACCAAAAAGAACCTGGAGTAATAACCCGATCCAGACTGATCTGGGGGGACAGGCTGGATGGCTCTTTTTGTTAGCAACTGCGAAATTTCTAAAGTTGCGGACTCCCTTTGATGGGGTGGAACATCGGGGAGATGTTTGGGCTTGGGGGGGTGCAAGAACGGTATCGTGTAACCTCTGGATATAACCCGGAGCACCCATCGATCGTTTGTAATGGACCCCCACTTTGATCGGTGTTCCGACAATCGCCCCCCGACTGCCTCCAGAGAGGGACAGTCGGGCAAGCCCTCAGGGCTGTTGCGCGGGTCCCTCAGAGAAAGGTTCTCTTGACCCGAAGTTGCGTGGGCCCCCTCTGCCTCTGGGCCGGCATCCACCTTGTCCTCCTCTGCCTCTAGAGGACGAGTTGTCCGCAGCAGGACGGGATTGCTGAGATTTTCGAAACCACAGCTTCTTTTGCCCCCTCTGATTCCTAGAAAATAATCTTTGGGGGTTAGAGAAGCGGACTCCGATGGCCGACCGCGTCTTCCCATCCTTCTCACTTTGGACAAGCGTGTCGCAAACTGATGGGCCAAATAAGGCTGAACCATCGTATGGGGCGTTCGCGAAGGACGCCTTGAAGGGATCCGTGAAGTCACAGAGGCGGAGCCAGGAGTGCCGTCTTAAGACTACTCCCGCTCCGCTGGCTCTAGCGGCTCCTTCCGTGGCATGAGAAAGAAGCCGCATAGTTGTATTTGAGATGGACTTTAGAGTGGCCATTCGAGTCTCAAAACCTTTCTTGTCCGAGACCGACATGGACTCTGGAGGGGCTGCAGCGTACTCTTTGATTAGGTCATGTTGCAGCCGGATAGTGTGTGCCATGTAGTTCAGCGACCTTATGGCAAAGGTTGCTGACGCAAACATCCGCTTCCCAATCCGGTCCAATGCTCGGGACTCCTTGTCCGGCGGATGGACCGAGGAACTTTCTTGGGCAAGTTCTCTCTTGGTGGCAGCCGCCACCAACATAGCATCAACCTTTGGACCAAGAAGGTCTATCAGAAGGAGGGCTGAGGACCTTATCCGGGCATCTAGGGATAGGCTCCACGGTGTCGGGCTCCTTCCAAGCCCTGGTGGTAATTAAGTCCACCAAGGGGTCGGCTGGGGGGGGACACCCAGGAGGTAGATGGGCCTGCCTCAAAGGCCTCCAGAAATACGGATTCGTCCAGGGAGGGTTTTTGGGCAGACCACCCCCCCTCTTATACGCAGCATTTCCATGAGGTCTCCAAATGAGACATCTTCGGGGGGTGACCTTGGGGAACCCTCCGTATCCTCCAAATCCATATCCGTGGTAATGGACTCGGGGGAGTCCAGGTGCCTCCTTTTGCACTGGTGCTTTCGAGGTCCCTCTTCGGCGGGACTGTCCGAAGAAGGCTCGTCCACCGGGTGTTGTTCCTCCCTGGGAACTAACTGGAGGCTTTGGGCAGGCTGTCCAGATGGACGGATGATGGAAGAGAGACCCTGATACAGTGGGGGCACGGGTGGATCCGAAGGCCCGATCGGGGACCTGGAAGATCTCGACAGTACCCTCTCAACCACCTCAAAAGCCGAAGGAGATTTGCCATCACCAGCCTGAGAAAGCAACCTCCTCGGCTCCGAGGAGACGATCGGGGTCGGAGCCGAAGCAATCTGATCCAAGGTGGCGGTGCGCTCCGACTAAATCGGCGCCGAAGACACAACCACCCCCTCGGATCCGATGCTCAACCCTCGGCCCCGAGAGCTTGGATCCGACAAGCTTGAAGGCATAGTCGGCGTCGAAGAGACCAATCCTGTCGGCGCCGACGTATCCCCGGATCCGAAAGGGCCTGGATCCGACAACTCCAAGACCCGAAATCGGGTCGGAGAAGGAGCTATCGGGGCAAAGATGGGGGCCACCGTCCCTCCCAAAGGGGGGGGGCAAGAGCATCCCCATCTGCATCTGGGTCTGCAAAAATCTTCGCATCATCCGATCCATGTCTGCCTCGGAGATGCTTCTAGTGGACCGCGAAGAGGTAGTCGAGGCAGGCCGTGAAGGCCGCCTCGAAGACCTCGAGGGAGACCTATCCTCCTCCTCCGGCTCCGGAGAAAAAGAAAGAGAAAGGAGCCGAGAGGACAAGGATCCGGAGACCCTCTCAGGGGACTTAAGTAATTTCTCAGGCGGAGCCGAGGGATGAGACTCGGCCGTCTTTTAGTAGAATGACTTTCCCTCTCTCTATGCTTTTTCTTCTCCTTATGAGAAGAAGACCCAGACTCCAAAGAGCTAGTACCTGAAAGGGGAGGTTGAGTCCCGGGTACAGCTACTGGAGTGGCCGGCGCCGAAGCTACAGAAGTAGCTTAGGTCCGGCTGGGAGAGGAAGAAGAAGCCGACTCCTGAGGGAGTTTTCCCGCCAGGATCAGCTTGTTCTTCCTGTCCCTAAGTGCCCGAGGGTTGAAGGCCGCACAGATTTGGCAGGCCTCCGACAAATGTACTGCCCCCAGACACAAAACGCACTGAGTGTGGCCATCAGCAGGGGAAAGCTTGTGGCCACACTCAGTACACTTTGAAAAAATAGCTTTTGATTCAGCCATTATCCTCTCACACACACACCCAAACACTAAGGGGGGGAGGGAGAGACAATTTAAAACTAAGAGAGTTTTTTTTTTTTTTTTAAACAAGGAAGGTTTTGATTAAAACAGCACACACACACAAATTTAACTAGAAAATGTCAAAGTTTTGAGAGAAAAAAGGAACAATCTCACCAAATGCTAGGAGCTCTTCACAGAGTAGCAACCGTCTTTAGCCGCGGCAAAAAACGATCTGAGGTAATGTGGTTGGTAGCATGGGATTATGGGTAGGGGGAGGAGCTAGGAGCTCGGATCTTGAAGCTTGGAAAGCTGCCGGCTCGGATCCGAGGTCGGATCCGAATCCCACAGGTTGCAGATCAAATGAAGTAACTACTTCAGATCATTATATATGCATTCTTTATTTCACATGGAATTCATATCATTATTTTTAAATATGTATGGCTATAAAATTATAAAATTGTAAGAAGGATAATTTAACATAATATACAACCTAAGGATGATGTTCTTAAGGGTTAGGAAAGTGAATTTTCTGAACAAACTCATAAACAGCACAGTTAAATGAGAACAACTGGTATTTTTAAACATTTTAAATATTTAAATTTATTGATATTAATTGTTTTATTAGGTAGGGTATAAAATGAATGTGTTATCTCCGTATTTCATTTGATGAAGTCTGGGCTTGCAGATGAAAACGCGTGTGTTAAGTGCGTTAATGTTTGAATGTAGCGTGATTTTTGTTTTTACTGGAGTTTTACGTGGTCTGAATAAAATAGTGACTAGAAGCAAAGAATTCTGCTCTCCGCTCTTCTTTTTGGACTTATATATATATATATATATATATATATATATCTGTATATATAGATATATATATGTGTGTGTGTGTGTGTATATATATATATATATATATATATATATATATATATATATATAGATATATATATATGTGTGTGTGTATATATATATATATATATATATATATATATATATATATATATATATATACACACACACATATATATATATATATATATATATATATATATAGATATATATATATATATATATATATATATAGATATATATGGGTCTATGTTAGATAACCAAAATTTCACTTACCCGAAATTTAGTTTAGTGAGACAAAAACTACAGGGAATGTAGGCAGCTGGCCAACATTCAAACAAACCGCAGCATGTCAAATTCAACCAGGTGTGGGGCTATGCCCCCCACCCACCCCAACTATATATACCAACTTCGAGATTGCACTACAGTGGAGAAAAGGGCAAATTTCCCCATGTTGGCCAACTGCCTACATTCCCTGTGTAAATATCTGGTGATGTGAACTTTTGGTTAATTCAACTTTTGGAGTTTTCGTCTTGTTCAACTAAATTTCTGGTAAGCACAGAATGGAAGGCTGAGCCCTAAAAGGACAATGCCAGGAAGAACAAAAAATAAATGTCCCCATCCTTGCATAAAAAACACAACAAAAATCAAAGGGATGGAGGGAGGAAGTACTATAGCAGTAATCATTTGAACATCTAGTGTTATAGGAAGTTCAACTTAGCATTGCTATGTTTATTTATTGATCACTGCTGCAGTAGACTTGGCTATATGGGTAGATTACCATAGCTAACTACATTTGGGAGGAGAAGGGTCCTAACAAAGCCTGATCTGGATCCAGAAAAGGAATCATGTATCAGGGTATCATGAGAATCATAGATGCCATGAGACCCAAAATCCTGAGGTACTCCCTTGTGGTGACTGAAGTATGAGTGGAAAATCTTAAAAACAGATTCAAATAAAGATCTAGTTTTTTTTTTCCCCTGTGGAAGAAAAGCACTCTGAAATGAGCTGTCTAGCTGGCATCCCAGGAACACAATCCTGTGTGAGGGAGTAAAGACTTTTAAATATTCTCTTAGAATCCTGGCTTGTGTAAGAGATCTCTCACCCAATAAAATGAGCTACAACTAGAGCTAGACACTTTGTAAACACCCCTGGTGCAGTGGATAGTTCAAAGGGTAAGGCAGAGAACTGATAATGTGGTCCAGACACACAAGACCTTAAGAAATGTCTAGAGTCTGGATGAATAAGGATGTGATGATAACCATGTTAAGAAAATGGAAGTTTTTTTCCCCCCAAATGGAACTTATCTGCCCAGAAAAGGAAAGCACAATCAGACTGCCAATCCCAAAAAGCATCAGAAGTATGTACTCTTCAGCAATAAAGCTCTGGAAGGCTTTGTGCACAAACTTTTCTTTTAGTCAGTGCAGCTCAACCTGCTTGACAGTTTGGGCCTGTGAAGGATGATCTGAAGCTTTGGAAGCTGACCAGCTGTTATATTCTTCACAAGATATAACCCATATAGTTAAGACTATTGCAGCAGTGATCAATATGAACATCTGGTGAATTAGCAAGGTTTTCAAGGGTACCGAGCATTGCAAAGCACCCATGTGGTACAGCAAGGAAAGCAAAATCTTCCTTTATTTGCTGCAGAGTGATTATTGGTAGTGCCTGACTGGAAATGTATACAAGGACTCCAGTATAAAATAGATACCTAGCACAGTCTTGCCAGAGTGATGTCTGATGCCACTGGCATATCTCAGTCTAGATAACAGTGTAGGCACCACTATAGTAACCTTAAACAGTGAGAAAAAGTGGTCAGAGTAAAGGCATTCAAGATGTAATGTAAATTATCTTTGCAGTCTACAGAGATTGGCTGTTTGCATAATAAACATTTATGTTGGAGGCAGGTGCATTAATGGCAGGTTACTTCCTAATGTAGAAAGTTATCGAAAACTAAGATACCAGAAAAGACAAAAATAGAGATTCAGACTTTCTGGAAGGATGAAAACACTGCCAGATCGTGAGGGGAGACAAGGTCCCTCAAATAGTCATTCTGACTTCATTGAATATTCTTTGATTTGAGATGTTCTAGCTTCCTTTTATGAACCTTCCTGCCATTGCTTTTTAAATGCCAGCTTTTGCTGAAGCTGGTTAAAAAACACGTTAGACAAGGGAACAAAGAATCCCTTGGAAAAGTTAAAGAAGGAGGGCTAAAAAAGTGAGCATCATGTTTGACATCTTCTGGGAGGTTCTGAGACTGTAGCCAGGCAAATCTACTGAAAACTGTTCCAGTAGCAGCAACCCTGGAAGTAGTATTGACAGGGTGATAAACACACTTTAAAACAGTGAGTAGCGATTTGAGAAATAGAAGAAACAAAATTATGCAATGCAGAGTTTTCTTCAAAAGAGGAAAATGATGCTAAAATATTCCTTATACTTTTCACAATTAGTCAGAACAATCTTCAACATGTACAGTGGATATAAAAAGTTTATACACCCCTGTTAAAATGCCAGGTTTTTGTGTTATAAAAAAATGAGACCACAATAAGTCATTTCAAAACTTTTCCCATCTTTAATGTGATCTATAACCTGTACAATTCAATTGAAAAACAAACAAATCTGTTATGGGAAAAATATAAAAAATGTACAATAAGCTGGTTACGTACGTGTGTGTACCCTTAAACTAATATGTTGTTAAAGAACCTTTTGATTTAATTACAGCATTCAGTCTTCATGGGTACACACCTGCCATCAATTAAAGAGACTCTGATTAACCCCAAATAAAATTAAGATGTTCTGGTAGGATTTTCTTGACATTTACTCAAGTTGCCTACTACAACAAAAGCCATGGTTCACAGAGAGCTTACAAAGCATCAAATGGATCTCATTGTTGAAAGGTATCAGTCAGAAGGGTACAAAAAAATGTCCACAGCATTGGATATAACATGGAACACAGTGAAGACAGTCATCAAAAAATGGAGAAAATATGGGACAGTAGTGACGTTGCAAAAAACTGGGCACCCCTCCAAGATTGATGAAAAAACAAGACGAAAACTGCTCAGGGAGGCTGCCAAGAGACCTACAGCAACACTGAACCAGCTGGAGGAATTTCTGGCAAGTACTTGTTGCGTACTACATGTGACAACAATCTCCCATATTCCCCCATATGTCTGAGCTATGGGGTAGGGTTGCAAGATGGAAGCCTTTTCTTACACAGAAAAACATCCAGGCCCAGCTAAAATTTGCAAAACAATACATCAAGTCTCTCAAAAGCATGTGGGAAAATGTGTTATGGTCTGATGAGACCAAAGTTGAACTTTTTGGCCATAATTCCAAAAGGTACGTTTGGCACAAAAACAACACTTCAACACCATCCCAACGGTGAAGCATGGTGGTAGCAGTATCATGCTTTGGGTTGCATTTCCTCAGCTGGAACTAGGGCTTTAGTCAAGGTGGAGGGAATTATGAACAGTTCCAAATACCAATCACGTTTGGCCCAAAACCTTCAGGCATCTGCTAGAAAGCTGAAGATGAAGAGGAATTTCACCTTTCAACACGACAATGACCCCAAGCATACATCCATTTCAACAAAAGAATGGCTTCACCAGAAGAAAATTAAAGTTTTGGAATGGTCCAGCCAGAGCCCAGGCCTAAATCCAATAGAAAATCTGTGCAGTGACCTAAAGAAGGCTATGCACAAAAGAGATGCCCTCGCAGTCTGACAGATTTGGAGTGCTTTTGCAAGGAACAGTGGGCAAATATTGCCAAGTCAAGATGTGCCATGCTGATAGACTCCAACCCAAGAAGACTGGATGCTGTCATTAAATCAAAAGGTTCTTCACCAAAGCATTAGTTTAAAGGTGTGCACACTTATGCAACCAGCATATTGTACTTTTATTTTTTTCCTTAACAGATTTGTTTGTTTTTCAATTGAACTGTACAGGTTATAGGTCACATTAAAGGTGGGAAAAGTTTTGAAATTATTTATTGTGGTCTCATTTTTTTATATCACAAAACTCTGGCATTTTAACAGGGGTAAGTAAACTTTTTATATCCACTGTAGGTTCATATATTCATAGGAGATTACTAGGCTAAAGTCTCAACAGCCTTTACAAGCCTAGCCAACACAACCCGGTTTACCCAGTATATATCCACTAGGGGCAGGGGAAAGGCATGAGTTTGTGCCCGTGCCTTGGTATTTTTAGTTTTTACAGATTGTCCCTATCCATAAAGGACAAAGCTGCCACCCTAGGTGTGAGAATTTACAGTTCCCCATCCATCAATCCAGGCAGGCCTTGAAGATGGTCAGGGAGGGATTCTGCTTCATGTGAATAGGAAGCCTATTCCAAAGAAGTGGCAATTTCTGGGATATGCATCTGTTTCTCCAGCAGGTTCTGTATGACACACTGACTCAGTTCACATGCCTGGAACGGGTGCTCTCATGCTGTTTGTCTTGCAGATATGCAGCAGCTCCATCAAGGCTGGATTAGTGAGTGTCTTGTAGGTTAGATACAGGTCATCCCTTTCCAGTGGATAAAAGACAGAGTAAAGGGAAAGGGCTTTCAGTGCATCTGCAAGGACATTTTGTTTATACCCTGTATCTTCTTTGTGAGAAGCCTCTGATGTCACTCCAGCTGTTGAAGGTGTCTAGTCAAGTACATTCTAAATGGCATGTTGTACTCAATTATTGGTCTAATGAGGGCTTTGTACAGTGGGACTATAAGCTTCTGGAAGCCACACCTTTAGTTATAAGTTGTGACGCACTGAATGACTTCCTTACCACTGTGGATACATGACTGTCGAAGTTCAGGCTGCTATCTACCCGAGTACCCAGATCTCTTACTTCTGAGTCTACTTTTTAGGGGTGTGTTATCGATGTTGTAGTCAGCAGGGGTATTTGTTTTCCCAAAAGGTACAATAATGCATTTCTTTGCATGTAGTTTCAGGCCACGGTTCTGACATCAATCATTTGTATGGTTTAGACCTTCCTAAATTATATCTTACAATGTTGGGAGATTCATTGATAGCCCCAGCCTGCAGTCATCAGGAGACTTTGTCATCCAGAGGCTCTCCACATTTGCCTCGACATCTACAAAGTAAATTCTGAACAGGAGTGGTCCCATCACCGAGCCCTGTGTCACACCACCAGTAAATGGCCTTTTGCTGGAACTTGAATCACCCACTTTGACCATGTGTCCTGTCCTTCAGCCAAGTCGCTATCCATCTGGTGGCATAGGGCAGTTATGTCCAGCTCTGTGAGTTTATTTATAATACCCGAGTGGGGTATTGTGTCAAATGCCCTAGCTAGGTCATGGTAGGTGGTAAGCACTGTTTTATGACCTTAGTGACCTTCTCAAAGAAGTTCATCATGTTTAGCAGGCAGCCCTTAATGAAGCCGAATTGGGTTGGGTACAGTGTTTGGAGGTTTCCTATGTCTTTATTTCAAAGGTCCATGATTATTCTTTCCATGGCCTTACAAACAAAACTAGTCAAGCTTATGGGTCTGTAGTTACCCAGGTCAGCTGACGGTTCACCATTATGCAGGGGTATGACATAGCTGTTCTCCACTCTGTCAGAACACAGCCTATCCAGAAGCTTCGGTTAAACAGCACTCCTATTGGATCCAAGAGGCAACCTGGTATATTGCTGGGCCCCACTGATACTATGTTTTTAGCTTTGGAGAGTGCTGTGGCTACATCTTCTGTAGTGATAACTGGTGGAGGAGTGGTGGAGGGTATTACTTGGAGAGAATCGGGAGTGATTTTTACCTCAAAGTCAGCTTTCAGAGAATTTACTAGTTCCGTGATCCGTTTTTTTTTTTTTTTTAACTAATAAGGGATTTATTGCTCTGCTGTGCACATTCACTCCTACTTCTCAACAGGGTTTTCTTTCTTTTGTTGAACAAGCTATTAAGACCAGGGGTCCGCCAGGGCAGCTTGTATTTGCAATTTGACCTGGGCTTATTTTGGTTTGTTACCACCATTTCCATGCAGTTGTTTATGTCATCATACAGGGCTTTAGTGTACTGTTCTGCATAGGCTACTGTGTTCTCAGGATTTAGTTGTGTTTGGAATCTAGCTATGTTGTCACTTATTTGGGGGTAGTTGGCTTAGAAAAGTTTTAAAAGTTCTAGAGGATCAGTGTGTGGGGGGGGTCAAGTATTATCTTAATTTCTAGGAAGACTGTTGTGTGATCTAATCTTACCAGAGAAGATATCACACATTGAGTGGAGGGAATGCAATGCTCTCCCATACTTGTGAGCATCAGATCTAAGATATTTATTCCCTGGTGGGAGTGCAGACCAGGTGCTCCAGGGTATTTGTGTTTACAAAGTCTGTGAATCTTTGGTCATGTATGCTTCCCAGTCAATAGAGGAGTAATTAAAATAACCTAGGAGTATGGTATTGGGCTGGATGGTGAGTGATTCAAGTAGCTCTAGATATGATGTGTGAGTATCCTGGTTTATGGAGGGAGATCTGCAGCTAGCAAGAATTTGCTAGCTGTTTTTTTCCCACACATAGCTGGATATGGAGTAGTACTATCATGTCATATTGTCTGATCAATCTTGAGGTGAAATTATCCTTTTAGATAGATTTATTTTGTTTATTTATTTATTTTATTTATTTAACATTTGTTGACCGGGAATGTCCGACTAGGTTCCACAGAGCCTGTTTTCAGCGGAGGCCCGGGGAGAAACACTCCAGATGCATGTCTTTGGAATGTGGGAGGAAACCGGAGTACCCGGAGGAAACCCACGCGAACACAGGGAGAACATGCAAACTCCACACAGAAGGCACCCCAGCCGAGAATCGAACCGGAGAACCTCTTGCTGTGAGGCGACAACGTTAACCACTGCACCACTATGCTGCCCGATGATGCACCTCCTACTTTAATTCTCTCACACTCGGTGGGTGAACAGAACGTATGATAGGCACTATAGCCATGCACAGCTGGAGTGCTTTCTGTGGTTTAAACCAGGTTTCTGTAACTGCACAGACATTGGCATTCTACAGATTGAGGAGAGCTTCCAGGGAATGTAATGTCCTGTTGAGACTCCTAGCACTGAACAGCAACACCTTGAGGAGAGCTTCCAGGGAATGTAATATCCTGTTGAGACTCCTAGCATTGAGCAGCAACACCATTAGCTTGTCACGAGTATCATTTTTTTTTTTATTTGTGCGTGTTGGAACGACTGTCTGTTTGGCAACGCCTAAAATGCAGAATTGGGGTGGACAATGTTTTAGCCAATATCTGAAAGCCTAGAGGAGAAAGATGTAGACTATCCCTGGCAAAGCAGCATGGTCTGTCGACCATGACCTACCAGGCTGACAAATATTGGACCCTTACAGAATGACACCAGTAGCTAAGCCATTTGTTAAGTCAATCATTTTCTGTCTGTACTGTAGCATCGTCCTTGAGGATGACAGTTTAGAATTCTAAAAATCAAAGCTGCAGAAGCATACACCTCTTTCCCAAACTTATCAAACATTTTCCCATCCTTAACAGAAGGACAGGGATTAGAAAGTACTGCTGTGTAGGCTGTGATGCCCACCACTGCTTCCAATATGTGATGGCCACCATAGGATCATAGGAAGTTACTAGGCTATTGGCCCTAAGGCCCTTATAAGCCTAGCCAAGAGTTTAGCCCATCTTTAAGACAAGTCAGCACCCAAAGCCCATGTCCAGCAGGGACACAGGTGGAATCCCAAGGTTGTATTTTCTGTTTCCCATCCAGTTATCCAGGTGCAGGGACACAGCTGGAATCCCAATGGGTGTATTTCCTGTTTCCCATCCAGTTATCCAGGTTGCTCTTGAAAAGGGATAATGAAGTACTATGCTTGACATGGAGAGGGAGTCTATTCCACAGATGGGCGATTCTCTTGGACACAGATCTGTCCCGCCAACAAGTCCCACTGATGTGTCACAGACCAGGTTAAGGTCGCACATGCGGGTTACTCGAGTGGAGCCTGACTTGCGGATATGCAGTAGTCCCATCAAGGTGGGGTCTGAGACTGCTTTGTACTCCAGACAGAGGTCACCTCTGAGGAGTCTGTATGAAACCGAGTAGAGGGATGGGGCTTTTAGCTAATCTGTGTAGGGGAGATGTTTGCGGCCCTGGATTCTGATGTTGATGAACCTCTGTGGTCTGTCCAGCTGCTGCATGCATTTTGCAAGGTACATGCCAAAGGGGGCATTGTACTCAATAACTGGCCTTATAAGGGAAAAATACAGTGATGTTATGACCTCCTTGCCCCTGGATAAGATACCCTTACTTATGAGGTGCGCCATATAGAAAGCTTTCCATACAACGGAAGCAACATGGTGGTCAAAAGTCAGGTTGCTATCAACCTGGGTGCTCAAATCTCTCATGACCGATTGCGTACTTAGGACGTTGTTATTAATGTGATAATATGTGGGGACCTCACTCTCCCCAAAGAGGATGATGATGCATTTTTGGCATTCAGCTTGAGGCCATGTTTCTGGCACCAGTCATTTGTTTGGGTGAAACCCTCTTGGGAGGACATCCACATCAATTGGGGAATTGATGACCACGCCCAGCTTGCAGTCATCTGCAAACTTGGTCAGTCACAGTCCACTGGATTTGGCCTGCACCTCAGAGAAGTATATCCCGAATAACAGAGGCCCCAAGACCGACCCCTGGGGTATGCTGCTCGTTATGGGTCTACTGCTTGAGGTGGCTTCCCCCATTTTGTTTAGGTGGGTTCCATCAGTAAGCCAGTTTGCTACCCATCTGATAACATAGTGATACCTAGTTGAGAGAGTTTGTCTACTATGCCCGAGTGGGGAATAGTGTTGAAGGCCTTGGCCAGGTCAAGGTAGGTAGTGTGCACAGTCTTCCCCTTGTCCATGGCTTTGGTGACTGTCTCAAAAAAGTCGACCAGATTTAACAGACATGACCTCCCCTTGACAAAACCGAACTGTGTGGGGTTGAGTGTTTGGAGGTTGCCAATGTCCCTGTTAATGAGGTCCATGATAATCCATTCCATGGCCTTGCATATCAGGCTAGTTAGGCTGATGGGTCTATAACTTCCCAGATCGGTGGACGCTCCACCTTTGTGCAAAGGGATGACAGTGGCTGCCCTCCACTCAACTTGGACAAAGCCAGTACTCAGGCATTGGTTGAACAGCATAATGGTGATGCAATTCATGCCTGAGTTCATGTAGGATGCAGCCTGGGATGTTATCAGGTCTCAGGAATGCTGTATTTTATTGCTTTGAGAGGGCAATGATGACCTGTTCCCTAGAGATAAGGGGTGGGGGGCAGGTACTGGGGATGTTCTGATTTACTGATGTGAGAGAAAGAGGGGTGACATTTTCACTGAATCTGTCAGACAGTAGGTTGGCTATAGCTATAGCATTTGTGTAACTGGTGTCCTTGACCACCAGTTCTGAACAGATCTGGGTGCTTCCTTTGAGATTGTGGACATATGTGAAGAAGGCCTTATGATTATTTCTAGTAGATGTGGCCAATTTGGACTCAAAGGTGGTTTTAGAGGATTTCACTAGTGCTCTTATTTGCTTGTTCAGGCTACGGAGAGATTGCTTCCAATTGGGCACCTGCTCCTTGTTCCTGGACAGCAATTTTTTCCTTTTGTTATATAGTTTATTTATTGCAGATGTCCATCAGACAGGTTAATTCTTCCTTGCGGAGGATGATTTTGCCCTGTCAGGTATTCCTGAGTCCATGCATCTATACAAGTGCACGTATAGTACTTTGGTGTAGATTTGGAGATTGGTGCCAGTTCCAACAGAGGGGGAGGGGGCTGTGAAGCTGTTTATACCATCCTTCAGGAGGTTGTAATCAGCTTTGGAGAATTATTTTTGTTTGACCCTAGCTAGAGGGGGGTCAGGGTTGATGCTGACTTCAAAAGTGACCACTTTATGGTCGGATCTTACCAAGGAGGATGATACTATAAAGGTGCTGCAGTGGTTACTCATGTTGGTTAATACAAAGTCCAAGATATTATCACCTCTTGTGGGGGTATTGACTAGCTGATCAAAGTCATTTGCATTGATAAAATCAAGGACTCTCTGGGCACTGCCACCAATATGCGACATCCCCACGCTGGGCCATTAAATCAAGGAGTCTGAATCCTCACCGACACTGGTGTTCTGAGAGACTGCCTTCCAGTCTATCTGCAAATATACAGAGCTGAGTACATATTTTTTGGTTTTAGAGTTTGTACTGTTAATTGTTGCTTAGATCTCTGTTGAAACTGTTGTCTCCCTATTTTGAAAGACAGCTTTCCCATCTATCTGCAAATATACAGAGCGGAGTATATTTTTTTGGTTTTAGAGTTTGTACTGTTAATTGTTGCTTGGATCTCTGAAACTGTCGCACCCACCATCCCTATTTCTGGTTTATGGTTTGGATTTGGTGGCTTTTGCAGTTGCCCACCCCACTGTGGATTTGATCTGGCACACTCCCCCAGTCCCATCTCTTTACCACATTCTACCTAATAAACACTTTCTGCACTTGCTTTTAGTCCTTTTTAATTTAATTGCATTTTTTAAATTGTGTTTGGTCTAATTGCTACATACTCAAGTGTGCTAGCTTGCAATGCATGTGAATTGTTTTTACTAGTGTTTTAGCTACTTTTCTGTAAAAAAAAAAAACTGTAAGCCTGTTTCCTACCTCTCCTGTAACTAGTGTTCCAGATACTGATTTGCTGTATCCAGGACTGTATGTAAGCTTCTGAGCCCCCCAAACCTTTCTGTGTTGGAGGGAAGCCTTCTAGCTTATCAGTGGGAGTGGCAAGCACTAGGTAACCTGTCTACCACATAAGGAGTGGTTCTGGCCCAGAAATTGTAGTTATTGGCCGTTTGGGCAATCTCTTCCATCTCTCTCAACTTTCTGATTTGAAAGCCTGCATTTGCACTTGTTTCTGTCCTGTAACTCGTCTAGTGCAGATACAGATTCTTAGTTTTAGCACTTAAATTTGCTTATTCATGCTCAGCACTTGTTCAGAACTTGTAAGCACTAAATAAGTTACTAATTACTATAGCACTCAACTTCCTCATTACCTAGAGGAAAACAGTTTTTGTACTTACTTTTCTCACTTGCTTAGAGAAAAACAGCTCTTGTACTCACTTTCCTCACTTATCTAGAGGAAAATAGTTTTTTATTCAGGCATGTCCAAGGGTCAGCTCCCATTGTTCTCTCCTGTCTATCTGATGAATCTGGGCATCTTGAGGCAATGTAGAAATTGGCTCATGTACACAGACAACCCTCCCCTCCTACCACCCAACACTACAACCTGTGAGAGATGCACTTATCTAGTCAAACTGTAGGTTAAGCTCTCTCCAACCAAGACTGAACTTGACAGTCATGAGGTGAAGGTAAACATTTGCACCACACCACACTCATCACATAGTCTCACTAAATCTACACCACCAAAATCCACACATAGTAACACAAAAACATTCACGGAGGCTCTCAATAATAATCTGTCTAAGCAACAGAGATCTCCAAAGCAGAAAAGCAAGCAACCTCCATCCCCCAACACAACCCAAATGACACATAGCCCACAGACTCAGTGTGCCATTCAACCACAGCCAATAAGGCAAAACAACGTACCTAACACACTAGTCATAGCTGACTCTATAGTCAGGCACACTGATGTCCCACTCACCAGGCTAAACAAGGAGAAGGTTACTGTCAGCTGCCTGCCGGGTGCCAGGATCTGCCACATAACCCACTCACTCAGGTCACTCCCCAACAAGTACAAATATGACTCCGTCATTGTCCATGTTGGTGTGAATGACCTGAGACGTACCTCCGTAAACTACATGAAAAGAGACATGGGAAAGCTCTCCAATCCTGTAGACCAGGCAGGTATGACCCTAGCCCTGAGTAGCATTCTGCCATCGCCCAGAATGATACCACAGTACTAGGACAAAATGATTGACTTCAATAACTGGCTAAGCTTCTGGTGTCATTCTAAGGGGATCCAGTATTGGTCTGCTTGGGATGATATGGTCGACAGACAACAATGCATTGCCACAGATTGCCTGCACCTGTCGCACCTGGGATTCCGGACACTGGCTAAGGCTCTTGCTGCCCCTATAGTGCCTTTTTTAGGCAAGATTCAGTTGACAAATTCACCACCGTAGCAGGAACAGGCAAGCAAAAACTGAGGGTAATGCTACTCAATGCTAGAAGTCTAAATCTCAAAATGCACTCACTCGAGGCACTCCTTAAAATGGAGAACATCGATATCTGTGCAGTGACCGAGACCTGGTTCAAGGCTCCAGAAAGCACTCCTGCACTACCAGGCTATAACTCATACCACACTTTTTGGCCATATAACCTGGACCAAAACACCAAAGGCAGAGGTGTGTCCATATTCATTAAGGATATCCACACCTTCAGGCTAGTTGCTCAGCATAATGCATCCAAGGTTATCCAAGTGCAACTAACTCTGGGCAAAACTGCAATCCAAATTGTAGCTTGTTACAGATCCCCCACCATGCCCCAAGATTCCCACTCCTCTTTTCTTGATGTACTGGAAAATATTAGGGTTCAACCAAACACCCTAATAATGGGTGACTTCAACTACCCCACCATTAACTGGGAAAACTACTAGTGTACCAACTCCTTAGCTCAATGCTTTCTTGGAATTCATAAACTCCAATGCCCTGGATCAACTTATCCACACCCCCACCAGGGGCAACAATATCCTAGACCTAGTTAGTCATCACCAACATGAGTGACCGGTGTTCCCCACCTGAAGTCAACCCCTCGTTGGTCCAATCTGACCATAAGCTAATCACTCTTGATATCCACATCCCCCCCCCATTAAGGAAACCACGGTAAAAAATTCTCCAAAGCCAACTTCATGCTTCTTAAGACAGAAGTGGTGAACGTCATGACACCCATGCAGATGGACAATACAGTTACGACTGCTGAATCCTGCACAAATGCACTCTATAAACACTTACGAGTGCATGGATCGTGCTATCCCAAACAGAACCAAGACGCTATCCTCCAAAAAAAGGAAGCCAATTTGGTGGTCCCCTGCCATAAACAAACTGTACAACAGAAGGAAGAAACTGTTGCAAACGTGAGTAAAATCCCATGAGAGGAGGAGCTCCCTGGTCAGCCTCAGTAAGAATCTGAGATCCCTTATAAGATCCTCCAAAGCTAGCTATGAAAACAATCGCCACTAATTCTAAGGACAACCACAAAGCATTCCATAGCTATGTCAAGAATCTCGATGGCAACACCCAGATCTGCTCCGAGTTAAAGCACAACGGCACGAAAATTACAGAACCAACTGATATTGCCAACATCCTGGCAGATATGTTCAGTGCTAACTTTACCCCCCCTCCCCCTAAAGGGCCTATATCTATACAGGAAGAATGCAGAGTCCCTGTAATCACAACTACGCAGGTAAAAGCTGCACTCTCCAAAGCCAAAAACACAGCATCCATGGGACCAGACAACACCCCAGACTGCGTTTTACATGAACTTCAGAATGAACTGGCTCCCCACTTAAGCACCATGTTCAATGATAGCCTCACATCAGGCTTTGTGCCCACTGAATGGTGCACAGCAACAGTTATCCCACTCCACGAAGGGGGAGCCACCACTGATCTCGGGAACTATCGACCTATTAGCCTGACGAGCCTGGTCTGCAAGGCCATGGAACATATCATCATGGAACACATTAACAAAGACATTGGTAACCTCCAAACTCTGGTTCCCACCCAGTTCGGGTTTGTGAAAGGCAGATCATGCCTCCTGAACCTGATCGACTTCTTTGAGGCAGTCACCAAAGCCGTAGATGAGGGTAAGGTGGTTCACACAGCCTATTTTGACCTCGCCAAGGCTTTCAACACCATCCCCCATTCTGGAATTATAGCTAAACTCACTAAACTAGGTATAAATCCCTACATCACAAGATGGGTTGCCAACTGGCTCACTGACAGAACCCACACTGTAAAAGTTGCAGACTCCAAATCTGACCTCAAACCAGTGACAAGTGGAGTACCACAAGGTTCCGTCCTGGGACCTCTCCTGTTTGGTATCTACTTCTCTGAAGTACAGACTAACACAGAAGGCCTCTGGCTAACGAAGTTCGCAGATGACTGCAAACTAGGAGCCATAGTCAAGTCCCCAAATGATGTGGACATCCTACAGAAGGGCCTCGCTGAGACAGCTGCCTGGTGTCAGTGCCATAGCCTCAAGCTCAATGCCAAAAAGTGCAGCGTCATCTCCCTTGGTAAAAACTCTGTACCCATGAACTACCACATAGGCAGCAATCTACTTAACACCGAATGTGTGATAAGAGACCTTGGGACCCAGGTGGACAGTAGTCTCTCCTTTGATAGTCACATCGCCACAGTAGTCAGGAAGTCCTATGTGGCACACCTCATCATAAAAGGGGTCTCATCCAGGAAAAAAGAGGTCATTGTTCCTCTCTACTCGACACTCATTAGACCCATTATAGAGTACAACGCCCCTTTTGGAATGCACCTCACAAGACATCTGCAGCAGCTAGAAAGGCCACATAACTACCTCACAAAGAGGATTGCTGGCCTCAAACAAATGCCCTACACTGACCACCTCAAAAAACTCCAGCTTTACTCAATAGCATATCGCCTACTCCGAGGTGATCTCTGCCTAACATATAAAGCTATGTCAAACCCAGAGCTGTTGGACATGCTACACCTAAAGAAATCCCAATTCCTCCAAGCTACATGCTCTAGGGACCTAAACCTTGTCACCACAATAAACAGGACATGCTGGAGGGATAGATTCCTGTCCCAGAGACTTCCCATACTCTGGAACAGGCTACCCATCTATGTCAAGCAAAGTTCTTCATTAGCACTCTTCAAGAAAAATCTTGAAGAGTGGATGGGAAATAGGAAATACACCCCGGGATCACTTCTGTGTCTCTGCTCAACAGTGGCACAGGAAAATAACTTTCTTGGGTGGCATCAGCCAGGGAACCTGGTTGGCTAGGCTTATGTAGGTCCTTCAGCTGATAGCCTAGTACCTACCTATGAACCTATGAGAGGGGCGTGCACTTGGAATATAAATGGATCCACCCAGCACTTCCAGATCGTGCACTTGGAATATAAATGGATCCACCCAGCACTTCCAGATGCAGATGTCCCTGCAAAATTTCCCTCAAGAGCAGACAGGGAACATAATCAGCCCAAGGCCTGGATCTCTCCAATCTGTCTCCCTCCAGGTTCCCAGTATGACTCCCCACTGGGACAGACATAGGGTTAGGTCCTCAGCCAAGTGTCAAGTCCAAGTCCTCCAGCACCCTGTGAACCCAGTGCTTCGCATCCCTGCCCCAAGTAGCTGACACACACACTCCTTAAGATTTAATTTTCACACACACACACACACACACACACACACACACACACACACCTAGGAAAGACCGGCACAGATTACCCACTTCACCAACCCCGCCCAGACTATAAAGCAGATTCACTGCCACCTGTCAGCCACTATAAGGCTCTTAAAAGGGTATCCAATCATGATGAGTGAAGTTAATATTCGTACAAATGATGGTAGTCTACAAAGATAGATAGGCCTTCTGGAGTGGCCCATACAGTGTCACTAAATAAATACAAGTACTTTCAAAGGTTAGATACTTTCTACAAGGACCAGTCAAAATAAATGTTTTAAATATATTTAATAATAAAAAGAACATGAACATATTGAACATATATTTACAGTAAACCACAGAGTTCAAATGACAGAAAATATTGAAATTAACATTGATGGACAAACTCATACGAATAAAGAAAAACATTCTCCATACTCTAAGCTTCACTATATTCTTAACTGAATTTAAGAGAATTTACTGTTTACTAATAACTTATTTGGTCAAGACGAAATACGTGTGCAGTCTTTCTAGTCAGGCCCCCAAACAAAATACTCAATACTCTGAGATTTCTCTTTGTAATATCTAAAATATAATTTCCAAGAGGGCTGGCAGAATGACCTCATTTGGTCATCAGACTCTAGGTTCTCACAGTATTCCCCTTTGAAGGTGAGACAGAAATTTAGCATAGACAGCTACCATACACATCTAAATGTTTATGACAGTGCCTGGGGCTTTCCCTCTTTTTACTGAGCTAATAGACTAAGGCTTTTTCCCAGAACTAGCATCTCCAGTCCTATTCAGCACTGTGGGGTACTGTTTCATTGGTTTAAACAGCCCATTTACATTTCCTTTATTTCTCTTAAATTCAGTTGCAATAATATGTGCACATTTCTTTTCATTCCAGCAGGGTACATTTTAACACAATTAAAGTTTACCAATACATTTTCAGCACAAGCACCTGTACAAATCAGTTTGATATAGAAATGACATACAGTTCTAATAAAAAATATAAAACAACTAAAACTGTTGCTGGAAGACAAAACGGCAACTGCAGTCAGTAAAAAAACACTTTATTCCTTAAGCACTCCAAATAGCTTTTCGTACGCACTGTGTACGAACTTCGTCAGAGGATCAATTAATTACATAAGCAAACCCTTTAAATAGCTTTGTGCTAGTCAGCTGATGTTACGCTGATTGTAATTTTAAAATATTTAAAGAGATTTAAAAGTTTAAAAATTTAAAAGTTTAAAAATTTGGAACCAGCATCAAAAAAATGGCGTGTTGCAAATCAATTGACATCGTAACAATATGTCAATAAATACATAAACTATTCCCATTCATACTATTATACATAAGGCAAACAATACAGATCAGAAAATAAGGAAATACTTTTACATACTATTAGTGGAGAATAATATTTAATACACAATTTATATAAAAATTATTTTAAAAATTAATTATATATATATATATATATATATATATATATATATATATATATATATATAAAAAATGTGTGTGTTTTTTATATATATAAAATATAAAGAATGTGTGTGTATTTTATATAGTCCACAATGCCCTACTCCAACCTGCCATAAAAGCTTAAATGCTTTATTATTAAAAGTAAGAATTATATTATTCTATCTAATAAATTAATAATATTATATATCATATTAAACCATATTATATAAGGCCAGGGGAGGGAAGAAGAGAGGAAGAAAGGGGAAGAGGGGAGGGGGAGGGGGGGGAGGAAAGAAAGGAAAGGGAAGAGGGGCAAAGGAATAATATAGGGAAAGGGGGAGAGAGGTTATCTAGTTAGGCTACGTAGCTTTAAAATAGGCATGATTGAACAAATGTCATTTAGACCAGGCAGGCAATACGAAAACAATCTGATTTGCCATATTAATTCCAAACGTTCCAATTGTAATTCAATTGGTCCCCCTCTGATATTTGGTATTAGTTGGTCCAATATCCAGAATTTAAAATTATGGCCTGGAAATTCATTAATATGCCTGGCAAGAGCATTTTCAACATTACATTTTTTAATATTATACACATGCTCGTATATTCTATCTCGAAGTCTCCTAATGGTTTTACCCACATAGAAACAGTGGCATAACTGGCATATTGCCACATATATGACCATCTTTGAATTACAATTATTTTTAAATTTGCTTCTTAACGTAAACCCATTTATTTTTACAGTATGTCCCACATAAATGTATTTACAATAGGGGCAATTACCACATACCGACATGTTTTTGAGACTTGAAATTATATTAGAGTTATTGTTAATAATATCCAAAATTTGTTTAAAATTTTTATCATGTCTTACTGTAATTTTGGGCTTATCCCCTAATTTCATTATCAATTCTTTATTTTCCTTCAAAATGTTCCAATTTTTATAAAAAATGTTTTTTAATAATGAAAAATCAGAACAGTAGGTGAGTGTCAAGCTGTATTCAAAAGGTAGCTCAGTCAAATTCAAATTAATATTAGAAGAATTCGACTGGTCAAAACTAACTACAGTGGGTACACTAGATTCAACTCTCAGTAAAATAGGTTTGTAAAACCCATTATTCCTTTTAACAATTACCTCATCCATAATGTTATCTATGAAGTTACTTGGGTATGCTCTATTTAAAAACATATTTTTTAGATTATTACACTCATCTAAGAAGTCTTCTAAATTGCTAATCATTCTGGCTGCTCTCACGGCCTGACTTTTGACCACTGATTTCTTTTGATGAATAGGGTGTGCACTTGTAAAATGCAGGAAAGTGTTAGAGTACGAAACTTTCCTGTATATTCTAGATTCAAATCTACCCAGTATTACATTCTTGGTAAGAAAGACATCCAAATAAGCTATTTCATTAGCATTAAAATTAAATGTAAATTCGAGAAAGTTTGTAGTCGAATTGAAATAGGCAACCAATTCAGCTGCTTGATGGGCCGACCCTTCAAAAAGGATGAAAATGTCATCCAAATATCTCGTATAGAACTTTATTTTAGAAGTGATTTCTGTTTGAACTAGAACATATTCCTTTTCCCAAAAGCTCATGACCAAGTTTGCAAAACTCGAGCCACAAGGGGAGCCCATGGCTACCCCTTTCTTTTGGTGGTAAAATTTACCATTAAATACTATAATATTATGAGCCAAAACTATTGTTAATAGTTCCTCAATAAGCCAAATCTCAGAGCCTGGTGATCTTAAATTATACGTCCGTAAATTAAATCTAGCAATGACCTTGGGAAATACTCTACTTGGTACTAATAATGAACATCGAGTCCCCAGTACATTCAACCCTCCTTTGCACAGTAATCTTGTGTTATTTGAAAAAATATGTGAACTGGATCTCAGGAATTTCTATTATAATAATAAACATAAAAGAAAGAGCAACCTGAATCCAGATGAACTAGATTGGTTGAATGCTCTGCAGAATTTTAAAGTCCGGATAATGAAACCGGACAAAGGTGGGGGATTGGTCTTTATGGACCAGTGTGATTACATCAATAAGATAGAAGCTATGTTGTCAACTAATACTTATGAACAAGTTTCCTTAAATGAATATAACCAAGCCTGTAAAAGGGTAAAGGGCTATATTAACGACTTATTTATAGAAGGGAGAATAGATTTAGACCAACTTAACTATTTAATTTTAACATCACCAGTTGTACCCATTCTATTTGGAATACCTAAAATTCATAAGAATGTGGTAAACCCACCTTTTAGACCAATAGTAAGTGGTAAAAACAGCATGACTTATGCCTGTGCCAAAATGGTAGATAAACTTTTGAATAAATATGTCCAACTTGAACCCACTATTTGCAAAGATTCCTGGTCATTTTTGGGTAAGATTAATGAATTACCTTTTAATCAAAATTTGAATTTACTAACTATAGACGTAAGATTTGGGTATAGAATGGATATCACTAAATCTGAAAAATATGAATGTACCAGGCTCTGAGATTTGGCTTATTGAGGAACTATTAACAATAGTTTTGGCTCATAATATTATAGTATTTAATGGTAAATTTTACCACCAAAAGAAAGGGGTAGCCATGGGCTCCCCTTGTGGCTCGAGTTTTGCAAACTTGGTCATGAGCTTTTGGGAAAAGGAATATGTTCTAGTTCAAACAGAAATCACTTCTAAAATAAAGTTCTATACGAGATATTTGGATGACATTTTCATCCTTTTGGAAGGTCGCCCATCAAGCAGCTGAATTGGTTGCCTATTTCAATTGACTACAAACTTTCTCGAATTTACATTTAATTTTAATGCTAATGAAATAGCTTATTTGGATGTCTTTCTTACCAAGAATGTAATACTGGGTAGATTTGAATCTAGAATATACAGGAAAGTTTCGTACTCTAACACTTTCCTGCATTTTACAAGTGCACACCCTATTCATCAAAAGAAATCAGTGGTCAAAAGTCAGGCCGTGAGAGCAGCCAGAATGATTAGCAATTTAGAAGACTTCTTAGATGAGTGTAATAATCTAAAAAATATGTTTTTAAATAGAGCATACCCAAGTAACTTCATAGATAACATTATGGATGAGGTAATTGTTAAAAGGAATAATGGGTTTTACAAACCTATTTTACTGAGAGTTGAATCTAGTGTACCCACTGTAGTTAGTTTTGACCAGTCGAATTCTTCTAATATTAATTTGAATTTGACTGAGCTACCTTTTGAATACAGCTTGACACTCACCTACTGTTCTGATTTTTCATTATTAAAAAACATTTTTTATAAAAATTGGAACATTTTGAAGGAAAATAAAGAATTGATAATGAAATTAGGGGATAAGCCCAAAATTACAGTAAGACATGATAAAAATTTTAAACAAATTTTGGATATTATTAACAATAACTCTAATATAATTTCAAGTCTCAAAAACATGTCGGTATGTGGTAATTGCCCCTATTGTAAATACATTTATGTGGGACATACTGTAAAAATAAATGGGTTTACGTTAAGAAGCAAATTTAAAAATAATTGTAATTCAAAGATGGTCATATATGTGGCAATATGCCAGTTATGCCACTGTTTCTATGTGGGTAAAACCATTAGGAGACTTCGAGATAGAATATACGAGCATGTGTATAATATTAAAAAATGTAATGTTGAAAATGCTCTTGCCAGGCATATTAATGAATTTCCAGGCCATAATTTTAAATTCTGGATATTGGACCAACTAATACCAAATATCAGAGGGGGACCAACTGAATTACAATTGGAACATTTGGAATTAATATAGCAAATCAGATTGTTTTCGTATTGCCTGCCTGGTCTAAATGACATTTGTTCAATCATGCCTATTTTAAAGCTATGTAGCCTAACTAGATAACCTCTCTCCCCCTTTCCCTATATTATTCCTTTGCCCCTCTTCCCTTTCCTTTCTTTCCTTCCCCCCCCTCCCCTCTTCCCCTTTCTTCCTCTCTTCTCCCCCCCCCCCCGGCCTTATATAATATGGTTTAATATGATATACAATATGGTTAATTTATTAGATAGAATGATATAATTCTTACTTTTAATAATAAAGCATTTAAGCTTTTATGGCAGGTTGGAGTAGGGCATTGTGGACTATATAAAATACACACACATTCTTTATATTTTATATATATAAAAAACACACACATTTTTTATATATATATATATATATATATATATATATATAATTAATTTTTAAAATAATTTTTTATATAAATTGTGTATTAAATATTATTCTCCACTAATAGTATGTAAAAGTATTTCCTTATTTTCTGATCTGTATTGTTTGCCTTATGTATAATAGTATGAATGGGAATAGTTTATGTATTTATTGACATATTGTTACGATGTCAATTGATTTGCAACACGCCATTTTTTTGATGCTGGTTCTCAAATTTTTAAACTTTTAAATTTTTAAACTTTTAAATCTCTTTAAATATTTTAAAATTACAATCAGCGTAACATCAGCTGACTAGCACAAAGCTATTTAAAGGGTTTGCTTATGTAATTAATTGATCCTCTGAAGTTCACACAGTCGCATAAAAGCTATTTGGAGTGCTTAAGGAATAAAGTGTTTTTTTTACTGACTGCAGTTGCCGTTTTGTCTTCCAGCATACAGTTCTAATACATTTGTAACACAAGCATCTTGTATAAATCAGTTTGATATTCAAAGGACATAGCATTCTTTACAAAACTCTAGATGGCTATGCTGGCACTTGCCCATATCATCACATATGCAAACTTACCGTAATAGTAGATGCTCAAATGATCACTGCTGCAGTAGCGTAAGCTATGTGGGTTATATCCTGCATAAGATATACAAGCTATCCAGCTTTCAAAGCTTCATGGCACATTCAATGTGCCAAAGCCATTAGTCAGCTTGAGCAGAGCTAACTAAAAAGGCAGGTTTGGGTACCAACTGTCAAGTACTTTCATGCCAACAAACAGAGGGAGGCTGAGCCCAGAAGGGGCAATGCTAGGGACAACAAAAAATAAAAGTTTCCACCCTGGCATAAACAACACACCAAAAAACAAGGGGAGGGAGGGAGTCGATACAACAGCAGCCATCATTCAAATGTCTACTATTATGGTAAGTTCACTTACACAACTGTACTATGTTCTTCAAGCTGATCACTGCTGCAGCAGCCTAAGCACTATGGATAGATTACCATAGTATACAAATTTTGGGAGGGAAAAGGTCCAGAAGCCCCAGGGAAAATGGTCCAAGCAAAGCCTAATCTATACCAAGAGAAGGAATCAAGCTTGTAATGCTTTGTAAAAGTATGCATAGAGGACCAAGCTACTGCTTCTACAATCAAACCCTCTCCAAAAAAAGCCATAGAGGAATACTCTGTTATAGTGGGGCCTTGATCTTGCCAGGAATCATTTTGTTGTGCTGAGTATAACAAAAGGTAATATCCCTAGACAACCATTTGGAAATGGTCTGTATTGACACAGGTTGTTTCTACTTCTTACCCTCAGAAGAAATGAGCAACAGATCCGAAGATCTACAAGATTTATTTCTGACAAGATAATACTTCAGTTGTCACTGGACATTCAATGTGTGGAGTATCCCTTTGCTCTCACTTTTAGGATCAGTAAAGAAAATGGGAGAATGGAAAGTTTGGCTTAAAGTAAATGTGGATACCACTTTAGATATAAAGGACAGATTATTTCTCAAAGAAACCCTGTCTGTATGGAAAATGAGATAGTATTAACTCTCCATAAGAACTTGCAACTCAAATTCTCTTCTTGTAGAGGTCAGAGCAATCAATAAAACTGTTTTCCATGTTAGTAACCTGAAGTCAGCCAGATTAGTTGGTTCAAATGGAGCAAGTGATAGCTTCTCTAACGCAAAATTAGGATCCCAAGAAAGGGCCAACAGTTTTCTTGGAGGCCCCTTATGTAAAACTCCTTTCAAAAGCATTTTGATGTAAGAATGCCTGGAAAGAGGGGGATCAGTGGGCAGACATGCTGAAATGGACAATAAACAAGCCTTGATGGAGGAGTAAGAAAGGCCATAAGAAAGTAACTTACACAAATATTCCAAACCCGGAGAACAACTAGGCCTGAGTGGGTGCTGGTTATGTTATTAGCACCAACTAGAAAACCGTTTCCATTTGCTAATATGCAATTTTCTAGCAGCAGGCTTTCTTGTCTCCATTAGTACCTGCTGCAAGCCCTCAGTAAAGGAGGCGCATAAAGGAAATTAAGACCATATCATCCATGCAGTCAGTTGAAGTTAATTGGGGTCGGGGTGTATCAAAAGAGCAGGTGATCCAGTCTGTGAGGAAGCATGTGGGAGTAATTGCCCCTGGCCATTTCCAAAGAAAAGGAGAACTGTTGCCTAGGCCAGAAAAGGATTCACCACAATGATCTTGGGAAATTCCTTCCGAATCTTCAGAAATATACTGGATATCAGTGGAAAGGGTGGAAAAGCATAAAGGAACACTTCTGTCCAAGGAAAAGAAAAGGCATTTGTCTTCCAGGCCTTTTAGCATGGAGTCCTAGAGCAGAATCCTGCCAGCTGATTATTAAGAGAGGAGGCAAATAGATCTACTACAGGAACTCCCTACAGATGGATCAAATCTTGGAAAACCCCACACACACACAAACACACACACACACACTAGTTTACATAGGTGAGGATCTGCCCTGTCCTTCTCAGCTTGTCTACTGCACAGTATTGCTCCGACAGAAGGATGCCTGTAGAGGGAAATCATGCTGTGAAGCTATAACCCAAGCTAACATGACTAGTCTGCTAAGGGAGTATGACTTGGCTCCCCCTCCCTGTAGATACATCACATCCTGAAGAAGTCCTGGGGGCCAAGAAATGATTCAGAGAATTGAGTGCCTCAATCAGTGCAAGAATCTCTTTCATATTTATGCGCTTGTGTCTGTCCTAGGTGTCCCACACACACTGCACTATTATCCCTCCTGAAACTGCCTCCCAAAGTCTGAGGCATCTGTGATGACTAGCTACTTTGGAACAGGAACATAGAAGGGAATACCTGAATTTAGGGTTATTTTCCGGGGCCAAAGAGACAGCAAATACCACTGTATCATTTTAATGTGGAGTCTTACCAGGCTTATCATGAGAATCATAGATACCAGGAGACCCAAAATCCTAAGGTATTCCTTCGCAGTGACCAAAGTCTGAGTAGAAAACTGTATAAATTGATCAGGATATAAATCTATTTTTATTCCTGTGGAAGAAATACTCTTTGAAATGAAGAGTTCAGCTGACACCCCAGGAACACAATCCTGAATGAAGGAGTTAAAAATTACTTTTGAACATCCTTTTGGAATCCCAGTTTGTGTAAGAGATCTCTCACTCAAGTGAGAGATTCCCAACACTTTTAAAAAGACTATGAAAAGATAAGCAAGTTATCTAAATATGGAAAAAGAAAATGGATGCACTGTAGCCTGCAACAAGCCATAACTGGAGCTTGACACTTTGTGAATACTTTTCTTTTTTAAACAAGAAACACCTTTATTAAATTATCACTTATGGACACAGGCAATCATGCATTTATATAAATGAAAACAAACCATATTGACATAATCTTAGTTCCAAACATTTTACACCACAAACCATATTGACATAATTTTAGTTGCAAACATTATACATCACTTATAATCTACCCACTCATTGTCAAACATTACATAACTCATTCAAATCACGCCTTCTTTTAAACCTCATTCCTCCCTTGTATATATTGTTCCCACAATTCTCATTTGTTTTTCCTCTATAATTTGATCCTACCCTTTTCTAAAATCCCAATTCCAGTTGGTTGATCTCCGTTACTATATTCACTTCTTCCACTACAGTTGGTTTAGACTTTGATTTCCATTTTCTAGTAATTGCTTTTTGGCAGTCAACATAATTAGACTCACCACTGCCTTACTATGACTAGGCAATTCCGATTCTGTATCATAGCTCAGAAAAATCATTTCCCTAGTTACACCAATATTCTCACCCAGCATCACTGATGGCGTTATCTGCAGGGAATCTTTAAAGTCTGTCAACTCATTACACTTCCAGAAAATATGTTTCCAGTTACCTCTTTCTGACCCATCACACCTCCAACATTTGCTGTCTACATGAGGAAATATTCTCTGGAGTCTACTAGGGGTATAAAAATATCTATGTAAACATTTCCAAGCAAAAATCATCTAGATTTTTTTGCATATTACTTTGTGAACACTGTTGGTGCAGTGGATAGTCCAAAGGATAAGGCAAAGAACTGATAACATGATACACAAAACCTTAAGAAATCCCTGATGTTTTGATGAAAAGGAATGTGATAGGCATATTTTAAATGTAGTGTTACCAGAAAACCTGAATGAGGAAAAAGAGGTAACAGATTATGAAGTGACAGCATTACAAGGTTAGGTACTATCACTAACAGGTCTACGAAAGAAAGATCCAGAACTGGTGTCCAAACATCATCTTTCTTTGGTACTAAAATCATCCTTGAATAAAAACTTTTTCCATCTTGGGAAGGAGGAACTGGTTCTGTCATTCCCTGGAACAGCATCTAAAGGAGGATAGGTGGAAATTAGAGTCTAGTCTGGTGGATGAGAAATAATCCCACTGCAAGGAGGAATATCCTCTCACTGCAGTCTATAACCTTGATGGATGATCTTCAGAACCTATTTGTCTGAAAACTAATAGTTGCCAAAGAGAAAAGTGGAGATTCAGTTTTTCTAGAAGAGAAAATGGACTGCCAGGGTGACAGGAGTGAACAAGGTATCTTAAATAGTCAAACTAACTAGTTTGACTGTGCTTGGTTTTGGGGTTCTTGAATTCCTTTTGGAATACCCTTGCCATTTTGCAAAAATTGGATGAGGGGTTAGAGAATCCCTTAGAAAATTAGAAAAAGGAGGTCATAAAAATCTTAGAGATTCTCTGATGTAACTTAACTTTTCAACACTTGCTCCTTTTAATCACTTCTGCGGCAAAGGAACCAAAAAGTGAATCGAAATCCAAAGGAGAAAATAAAATCTCATTAAACACATCCTCTTGGTAGGTTGAGAACGCAGCTAGGCAAACCTCCTCAAAACAGTACCAGAAGCCATGCCCCTTTAAGTATTATCAATGGAGTCATACACACACTGAAGATAGAGCAGTGACTAGTACAATAGAAAAACTTTAAAACAAAATTTTATCTCACAAGAAGAAACTGCACAGCAACCATTCCTCATAGTTTCACAAATAATCAAAGTAAATTTTAATATGAGAGTCTCACAATTCAAAATTCTGAAAATAAAAGTTGTAGACATATTGTGACACCCGTGCCCTGGCCCAGCAATCAAGGAGTCTCAGTCCTCACCACTAACACCAGTGAGGGGTGTCTCATATAGGAGGAAAGGATAACAAATACACACAGTAAAGTGCAATTTCCCTTAAGACCACACAGAGATCAGTCAGTCCGGGGCTGGTCGCTCCCTTGCTCTCCAGGTCCCCAGTAAGACTCCCCATTGGCACAGCTATAGGGTCCAGATCTCAGCCAGCTGGGCAAGCTAAAACCTCCAGAACCCTCTCTGTCCAACCAGTGTTTTGTGTCCCTGCCCATGTAGCTGACACACACATACTTTGAGATAAGAGTTTATACAATCACACAGACACTCCTGGGGAAGGCTGACACAGGTTCTCCAGCTGTGCCCCTTTTACCCAGACTATACAGTAGAAATCACTGCCACCACCCGGGTAATATTTATAAGCTACTCAAAGGCCCTTAAAATGGTGTCCAATTATTACTGTGCAGTATTATTATCCAGTTGGTAGTATAACTAAACAGTCAGGGCTTATTAGAGTGACTTGGTACAGTAATCACTATAAATATGCAATGTACTCTAGAGCTTAAATTATCTCTTCACAAAACAGCCACAGTTGAAAGGTTTTAAAATATTTAATAATAAATAATAAAAACATAAAACAATACTCCTTACTACACAGTGCTAATCAAGAGTTCAGAGATCACAGAGAAATACTTAAAATAATTCAGTGGCACAGTTCTGACACCACAGAAAAACACTTAGTCTAATCTTTCTAGTTTCTAGCTATTACTAAGAGAAAACACAAGTCTAAGATATCTTACATATAGAAACAGGCAGAGTGCTGATGAGTTGGATGGTCAAGACAAAAATGCTTAAAGCCCTCTGATTCTCTCTGTTTTTAAAATCACATTCCTGGTTCCCATTGCACCATTCTTCACACTTCCCTGGGTTCCCAGGCTAACAGTATCTACCTTTACATTCTTAACATCTCCTTGTGTTATCTTGCAGCTGGTCACGAAGCAGAGCAATAAAAATACATTTGCATGTTTAAAATGTAGCAATTTAACTCTTGGTTAAAACAATAGAAAGAATGTGTTCATCTAGCCAGGCTGGAGCCGACTTTAGATCAAAGGGTCACAACATGTTTTACTTGGTCAGCTTTCTGCCAGCAGAGTGTACTGTTGTCACATTTTTTTCAGTTCCACATCTAACAGCAGTTTTTTTCCATTTAAGACAACAAGCCTGTGTCTTAATTCTATCATTTGTAAATATTAATGTATCTATAAAATTCTATCTGGCTAGGCTGGCAGCCTTCACATATATGCACCGTTTTCCTATACCCATCAGTAATCTTCCTATCTTTATCATTAAGAATAGGATAGAAATTAACTGACTGTTCAGCAGCAGTAGGATTAACTAAACATACAGCTGCTGGGTCAGGTTTGGGAAGAGTATATAAAAACTTGAAAAGACAGAGGAACTTTATATATTCTGACTTTTTTAGGGGCAGCAGGATGGCTATCAGGAAAATTACAGGCAGACACATGCACATCCTCCAAAGCTGACAGAACAGGAGGAATTGGTGAAGGTTCAGGAAATTCTTAACAGCTCATAACATTTTCTGAGGGACTGAGAAACCTTAGTGTACTCCCACAGAAAAGACTGGCACTTTCTGGAAATAGTCTCAAGAGGAACTACAAAGGGAGATTCAGAAACTGTGTTCTCCTTTGAGCATGAAGCAGAAAACAGAGGAGAAAACCTGTATCTGTCCCTTCATCTTCCTGTCCAGATTCAGAATATTGAATCTTTTCAGGAAAAGAGGTATCCTTCTATCTTTTTACTAGAAAGCAGCAAGTAAAAAGAATCAAAAGCCTGAATAAAACTCTGATCCAGACCCAGGAAACTACTCTTGCCTAAAGGAAATTTCAGAAGGAGTAGATACTTATTTAGTTTTCTGTTTCTTTTTAACATAACAAAAAAAATGGGGCTGACATTGTTAAAATTGGTAGCAACAGCTTCATCAAGGATGGGCACAACATTCTGACATAACAGGGAAACCTTCCCTGTTACCTCTCCCATGACTGGCTCTCCCTTGCCCACTGAGAGGACCCCCAACAGCTGCAAAGGACGTGGCTAATCCTGATCCATAGTGGTTATAGCAGCTATACTTGAGATATCCAGGGTAAAAGGTGAGTGGTATGAGGTACAATAAATACCCACATCAGATTTGCCCAGCTGTGGATGAGGCAAATTGCTAGCCTACTGTAGTGGCAAAGGCTGTTTGTTTAACTTTTTCTTTTTATTGTTGTAAGAAGAGCTGACTGTGAGTCTGACAGTTTCACAGTCAGGCTGAAAATGGTCTCTCTTTCCAGGGAATACAAGCAGCAAAAGCCTGTAAAAATTTTAAGTCACCAAAAGTCACTTTTTTCACAGAAAAGCACAGTAAGAAGCATTTAAAACAATTAGCCGGTCCCAAAATATAAAATAAACACAATGCCTCCACAGAAAAAATGGTTTTCAATTACTTAAACAACTTTTAATCATACATGAAAAAGTGTGTTCTCCTTTACAAGTACAATACAGGTTATTAAAACACAAACTCCTAGTTTTAAAATAACTTTCCTGAACAGGAAGGTTTTACTAAACATTTTTTTTTAAATGGAATGCCCCCTCCCCCCAAAGGGAACTTATCTGCCCAGCAAAGGAGCAGCACAAGCTGACCCTCGATTCTTGAAAGTCTCAAAGGAGAGCGTACTCTTCAGCAGCAGCAAAACTCTGGAGGGCTTGGTGCCCAAACCTGTCTTTTTAGTTCGCTCAAGCTGACTAATGGTTTGGGGCACATAGAAGGTTCCATGAATCTTTGGAAGCTGGCCAGCTGTTATATCCTATGCAGGATATAATCCATATAGCTTAGGCTAATACAACAGTGATCAACATGAAGAACAATTAACCAAATGTTAAGCAGCAGCAGGATTTACTAAAACTATAGCTGTACGATTAGGTCTGGGATTGATGTATAAAAACTTGAAAGACTGGTGAAGTTTATAAAATCTGTCTGCCTTTGCCGGGGCAACAGGCTGGCAGTCAGGGAAATTGTAGGTTGTGAAAAAAAACCTTCCTGACAGAATTGGAGGGATAGGAGAAAGTTTTAGAACTTCCAGTTATAATAAAGCATAATATTTTCTAAGGGACCGAGAACCTCATGGTTTTCCCACTGAAATCACTGTCACATCATGGAAATAGTCTCAGAAAAAAAGAATCTGTCATGGGGAGAATCAGATACCACACTCTTCTTAGAATCAGGAACCTGAGAAGAAAAAACTGCATCTGTCCATTTACAATTTTCTACACATTCTCTTTATCAAACTTCTTTGGGGAAAGAGCAATCTTTTTTTTCCTTTTAGCAGAAACTGCCTTAAAAGAAGGGTCAACAGCCTGCACAAGAGCCTGACCCAAGACCAATAAATTGCTCCTGTAAAATGTAACTTACATAAAAGAAGATAAACATTTTTATGTCTCTTTTTCAAAGGAATGTAAAACCAGACCCAGTATTGCCAGCAACATCTTCCTCAGGGATGAGCATAACATTTTTGCTAAGCAGGGCCACATTACTTGCCTCTTCTCCTATGATCAGCAACAGTGGTTCACCCTTGCCCACTAAGGGGACCTCAACAACCACAGAGGATGTGGCTAATCCCAAATACATGGTGACTGTATAGACTACACCAGTGTAATCTGAAGAAAGGGATGTGTAGTCTGAAGAAGCAGTGTTTGCCACAGCAGAATCACCCACCTGTGACTGAGGCAAATTACCAGCTTGCTGTGTTGCATAGGTTGTTTAACATTTTTTTTTTCATTCTGTGGCTGGAAGAAGGTCCAACCAACAGATCAGGACGTGGTATAGCTGTAAATGGTGCTGGTTTCCCAGGGAAGTTTAGCAGCAATGGTTGGCAGAAAAGAAAAGTAGTTCCCAAAACTGAAATAACCACAGTTTATCAATGGAAAAGGTAGTTAAACAACGTTTAGTACAAAAGTAAAAATGTGTGCCCAAAAAGTACTTAAAAGTCATGAGACAGTCAACAAAATCACTTTTCCCTAGCTTAAAAGTACTTATTTTAAAGAAAATGTAAATTTTCTGAAGTAAAACAGTAATGTGGAAGGTTTTTCCATGAAGGGAACTTATCTGGCCAGCAATGGAATAGTGTTGATAAAAGGTTGGAAACAATAGAGGAAACTAAGTAAATTATTAGATGAACTGACTGACTGATTTGCAAAAGAAAAGAAAAAAAACAAGTATAAAAAAAGAATGACATAAAATGATGCTTCCCAGGAGGAAATATTTCAAAAACAGCAGAACTTACAGATGGGAGGAAAAGAAAGAGAATTTCTGTTTCTCCAAGAAATTAGTGTGCAGACTATATCAGTTTTATGAGGACACAAATAAGTAAATATTCTGGCGTTTCACATCAAGAGTATTAATTGAGAGAGCACACCATACATATGCTGCAAACCTTATCATTATGAAAAAGTCAGGACTGATACTGGTGATGATACAAGCATACCAGCAGAAGGAAATGCTCCTGAGTAAAATGTATCATAAGAGAAAGGTGATGAAAACTGAGGAGAGTTGTCAGGGAAATGGCTATTTATTGTACACCATGAAAAAAAAAAAAAAGCGAAATTTATCCCAGCAGTCAGAGGATTCAACAAGGCTGGAGTAAGATTCAAGTTGATGTATCCAGCAGTTTTTAGATTATTTTTTCCTGGGGGGTCAAATACATCACTGGAAGCAGAGCAGGTAGTGGTAAGATACAATTCAGTCACCCAAAAACAAACCAGAAAGTTGAAGGGGCTTCAGCTTCTCAGCCTTTCACCAGTAAACAGGGCAATGGAGAGACTATGCCAGTAAAACCATTTCTATGTTTCAAACAAAAATGTATGAAAGACTGAGAGAAGCCCAGAAATGGACCAGAAGAATAAAGGAAAAACTTTCATCCAAACCAGATGCTGGAAATGAAAAAGGGTAAAGACAAGGAGGAAGGTGGAATGTAAAGTGAAAAGTCTAGCAGCTGGTCCAGAAGTTTAAGGCTATGAGCTGTGGTACAGGGTTTGATTCCCTCAGTGTTCATTTGCCTACTGTGTGACCTTGAGCAAGTTACTTAACCATTACGGCAATTGTGAATTCAGGCTAGGCTCCTCAATAGTCCCCTGGACCACAAGCCTAGTAACTACATTTGAACCTATTTAAAAAAAAAAAAATAGAAAAGTAGAAGAACTGTAAAGTACTAATCTTATTATACTATGGTTAAGTATCTGGATTGCTTTGACAGGAGAAGCAATACAAGTAGATTTGAACTATGTTGACTGTGTTAAGCTAGCGAGATAAATAAAAATCAGTCTCAATCTGCATTTCAGCTACACAGAAAAAGGATGAAAAACAAAAAGTGACTAAGTAGAATGTTCATTTTTGAAGGTTTTTCTGATTTAAACTGCATGCTATCGTTATAAACATATACCACAGTACCTATATGAATTACTGTAACAGCCTACAAATGTGAGGGGGAAGGGTGCTTATTAGATAAATTAAGCAAAAAGTTGATAAAAACATCATTAACTGTATAGCTGCTAAGAGTTATACTGCATACAGAAGAGGAAAAACAAAAGTGCTGGGTAAAATGAAACTGTGTGGTAGTGCAGCTGTTGGGGAGGCGAATTCATTGAAACAAACTATATCTCAAATGAAAAATATTAAAGTACTAGTAACAATTTATATAAATAGAGGCCAACAGAGTGACAGATTACTACCTGTACCAAAGGGGTCTGGTTTTCTAAGCTAAATAGTTTTAAAAATGAGATGACGGTAAGAAAATGTGATGACTGATATACTTGGAAAGCTTCGCCAACCAGATACACTTAAGAGAAGGCAAACAAACAGAAATTGGTTAGACAGAGTATTCCAAGTGATTTTTTAGTCACTCTTTATAAGAGATATAACACTTTAAGTAAAAACAGCAATGGCATGGACCTTGAGAAGGAAAATGAAACTAAAAAAAAGAAGAGGGAAATTATTAGTTTCTAAATGAAGACACTGCACTACAGCATGACACAGCAACTAATAAACCATTATAACACTAGTTTGTCAGATGAAGGCTGGTCAAGGCTTTCTTACAGCTAATAGAAAAATAATATCTCAATAAATGTATGCAAATGTTTTCTACGCTAGAAGGGAATTAAAATTATATTGAACATAACCATAGGCAAAACCTTGCACTGTAGCATGAATAACCTCAGGTTTTGGGTAGTTAGAGCCTGTGTGGGCCATCATAGAACTGGAGCACTTGTTCAGAGCTGGATAGGTTGCATTATTTTTTCCCTTTAAACCGTATATAGTTGTTTGGGATTTGCATGTGTTACAAAGAAAAGTGTGTGTGTGTGTGTGTGTGTGTGTGTGTGTGTGTGTGTGTGTGTGTGTGTGTGTGTGTGTGTGTGTGTGTGTGTGTGTGTGTATGTGTATGTGTGTGTTCTCAACTACAGTGTTTAAAAAAGGTAACAAGTTCTAAAATGGTTGAGAATCTATTCGTAGGAGGTTACGAGGCTATTGGCCTAGCCAAGAGTTTAGCCCATCTTTAGACAAATCAGCACCTGATATCCCTGTCCAGCAGGGACATGGGTGGAATCCCAGGGGTATATTTTCTGTTTCCCATCCAGTTATCCAGGTTGTGCTTAAAAACTGGTAAAGACGTACTCTGCTTGATGTGGAGAGGGAGTCTATTCCATAGAGAAGGGAGTCTCTGGGACAAAAATCTGTCCGCCAACAAGTCTTGCTGATGTCACAGACCAGGTTGAGGCGGGTTACTTGAGTGGAGCTTGACTTGCAGATATGCAGCAGTCCCATTAAGGTGGGGTCCGTGATCACCTTGTATGCCAGACAGAGGTCAACTCTAAGGAGTCTGTATGAAACTGAGTAGAGGGATAGGGCTTTTAGCTTATCTGTGCATGGTAGATGTTTGAGGCCCTGGATTCTCCTGGTGAGGAACCTCTGTGGACTCTCCAGCTGCTGCATGTGCTTTACGAGCTACGTGTCGAAAGGGGAGTTGTACTCAATAATGGACCATATAAAAGGAATAATACAGGGATGTTACAACCTCCTTGTCCCTGGATGAGATATCCTTACTTATGAGGTGGGCCATGTAGAAGGCTTTCCATACAACGGAAGCAATATGGTGGTCAAAAGTCAGGTTGCTATCTGATCAAGTGCTTAGGACGTTGTTATTAATGTGATAATTTGTGGGAAAGTCATTCTCCCCAAAGGGGAGGATGATGAGGCATTTTTTTGGTATTCAGCTTGAGGCCATGTTTCTAGCACCAGTCATTTGTCTGAGTGAGACCCTCTTGGAGGATGTCCACATCACTAGGGAAATTGATGACAGCACTCAACTTGCAGTCATCTGCAAACGTGGTCAGCTATAGCCCACTGGTTTTGGCCTGCACCTCAGAAAAGTATATCCCAAATAAGAGATGCCCCAAGACCGAACCCTGTGGTAGTCCGTTTGTTACAAGTCTACTGCTTGAAGTGGCTTCCCCTATTTTGACTACATGGGTTCTATCAATGAGCCAGTTTGCTACCCATCTGGTAACATAAGGATTGATGCCTAGTTGAGAGAGTTTCTATTATGCCCAAGTGGGGAATAGTGTCAAAGTCTTTGGCCAGGTCAAGGTAGGCGGTGTATACAGTCATCCCCTTGTCCATGGCTTTGGTGACTGTCTCAAAGAAGTCGACCAAATTTACCAGACATGACCTCCCCTTGATAAAGCCAAACTGTGTGGGATCAAGTGTCTGGAGGTTGCCAATGTCCTTGTTAATGAGATCCATGATAATCAGTTCCATAGCCTTGCAGATCAGGCTAGTTAGGTTGATAAGTCTGTAATTTCCTGGATCAGTGGACGGTTCACCTTTGTGTAATGGGATGATCTTGGCTGTCCTCCACTCAGCTGGGACAAAGCCAGTGCTCAGGCTTTGGTTGAATATGGTGCCTAATGGTACTGCAAGTTCCTGCCTGAGTTCATGTGTGGATGCAGCCTGGGATGTTACTGGCTCCCATGGAGACTGTATTTCTTGCCTTTGAGAGAGCAGTGATGACCTGTTCCCTAGATATAAGGGAAAGTGGGCAGGTACTGGGGATGTCCTGATTTACTGATAAGGGGACAGAGGGGTAACGTTTTCTCTGAATCCATCAGCCAGCAAGTTTGCTACATCTACGAATTTGTATATGCGGTGTCCTTGACCACCAGTTCTGAACAGATCTGGGTGCTTCCTTTGAGGTTGCGGACATATGCGAAGAAGGTGTTGTGATGGTCTCTAGTAGATGTGGCCAATTTGGACTCAAAGTTTGCTTTGGAGGATTTCACTAGTGCTCAAAGTTTGCTTTGGAGGATTTCACTAGTGCTCTTATTTGCTTGTTCAGGCTAAGGAGACATTGCTTCCAATTGGGCACCTGCTCCTTCTTGGTCTTGGACAGCAATTTTTTCCTTTTGTTACAGAGTTCATTTATTGCAGATGTCCACCAGACACGTTTACCTTTCCTTGCGGAGGATGATTTAGTCCTGTCGAGTATTCCTGATTCCACACATCTATATACATGCTTGTATAGTGTTTTAGTGTCACTTTGGATATTGGTGCCAGTTCCTACAGAGGGGGAGGGGATGTAAATCTGTTTATAGCATCGCTCAGGAGGCTGCAATCAGCTCTGGATAAGTTTTTATGCCTGATCCTAGCTAGAGGGGGATTGGGGGAGATGCTGACTTCGAAAGTGACTGCTTTGTGGTTCGATTTTACCAGGGAGGATGATACTATAGGAAAGCTGCAGTGGTTACTCATGTTGGATAATAGCAAGTCTAAGATATTATCACCCCTTGTGGGGATATTGATTAGCTGTTCCAAGGCATTTGCATTGACAAAAATCAAGGAATCTCTGGGCATTTGTGTTCTGGCATGAGTAGTTCTTCCAGTCTATGTTTGGGAAATTGAAGTCACCCAAGATCAGGGTAAAGTGTTGAATCTTGATAGATTCAAATAGGTCCAAACAGGCAGATTGGGTATCTTGAGTCAGATTTGGCGGCTGGTAGCTAGCTATGATTTGAATAGGGGTCTTGTCAATGGTTAGCTGCACCTGGAGTGTCTTCTGTGCGTCATACTGTTTGACAAGCCTGGAGGTGTGCATGTCTTTAATGTATATTGAAACTCCACCCCCTTTGGCTTTACTGGCCTCAATTTGGGGTCTGAATGTATGACAGAATGAGTAACCAGGTAAGGCTGGGGTGCTCTCTGTAGCTTTGAACCAGATTTCTGTGACTGCACAGATGTCAGCATTTTCCAGGGTTAGGAATGCTTGCAATGAGTGCAGTTTCAGGTTTAGACTCCTAGTGTTTAGCAGCATGACCTTTAATTTGTGTTTTGTTGAAATTTTTATATTGGTAGTTTTAACCTCACCACTTTTTCTAAAAATGGCACTATATGGGGAGGCAAAAGCCTTTGCCAGAAGCCTGAAGCCCAGGTGGGACAGATGTAGGCCATCTCTGGCAAAGCATCATGGTCTGTCGATCATATCTTCCCAGGCTGTCAGGTACTGGATCCCCCTGGAATGACACCAGAAATTAAGCTAATTGTTAAAGTCAGTAATTTTCTGTTTGCATTGAGGCATCATTCTGGGTGATGGTTTAATGCTGCTTAAGGCTAGGGACATACCTGCTTGGGACACATAATCAGCAAGCTCAATCATGGGACACATAATCAGAAAGCTCAACCATGTCTCTCTTCATATAGTCCAAAGAGGTACATCTCAAGTCATTCAAGCCAACATGGACTATGACAGAGTCATAACAGTACATGTTGTTGAGAGACTTGAGTTTGTGTGGTATGGTGGATTCTGGCACCTGACAGGCAACTAACTGTGACTTTCTCCTTATCCGGTCTGTTGAGAGGCACATCTGTGTGTCTCACAATGGACTCTCCTATGACTAATATGCTGGGTTTATGGTGAAGCCTTAGTGGTTGTGAGGCACAGGTGTGTGGACTATGCGTGGTATGTGGTGTGGATGGCTATGGAGATAGTGTGTGTTTTTGCCTCAGGGGTTTCCTTTGTTTGTTTGAGTATGTTTATATGGAGGACCTCCGCATATGTAGGTGTGTGTTGTGTAAGTGTGGGTGGTGTTTGAGGTGTAGGGATTGTGTTGACAACCTTTTCAGTGCCAGATATACTGGCTTGAGGGGGACAGAGCTTGGACTCTAGGTTCCTCATGTAACTGCATCTCTCACAAATTGTCTTCCTAGGTGGTAGTAGTAGATGATTGTCCGTATACATGAAGCAGTTGCTACACTGTTGCAGGATGCCCATATTAACCAGATTGGCAGGAGAAACTGTAGGAAATTGTCCATCCATATTTGTCAGAATCTGAAGGAGATAGGCAAGGGGAGCTAAGGGATGGGCCTAAAGCCCAGCTGCTTAAACCAGAACTAAGAGCTTAGATATGGATATATTGATATGGAGCTTAGATATACGAAAGTATTTGATATGGGGTTGTTACTCTACAGAAGTTGTACCTACCAACTGCAAGTGTTTATATATGCTGCCAGGTGGAATAATATGAGCAAAAAAAGTCTCCGAATTTATTAATGACATGAATGTTAACCTGTTAGAATGACTATACAGTCAATATTAACATGGAATGTATATTGCCTTACCAAGTAAAAGGTGAAGGATAGTGACCTACAATGTTAAGTGCAGGTTGCAAATATCAATGCTGCAGAGACACACACAAGACAGGAATCAATGTGAGAACTTGATGAGGCAAGGGTTCCAAGGTGGGTACTTGGCTGAATGCCAAGAACAAAGGAAGAGGGGAATAATTATACTGGGAAACAGAACGGCACCAATAGTGACAGAAGGGAAATATACTAATGGTACATTTGTGGCAGTACAGAGTTATTGGCAAGGAAGGAGGTTCACTTTAGCATGTGTTTACATTTTCCCTTAGATGCAGGTGTTTGAGCTGAGAAGGATTTGGGGATAGGTTTCAATCAGGTATTTTAATTATGGAGAACTGATTTGCAATACTGAGGAGGTACTGGAGGACCTAGAATAGAGGTTACAGTTTGGGTGGGTAGCTTTTTAAGGAAATGTATGAAAGTATTTGATATGGAGGATATTATCTGAATAGCAGAAGCTGAGCTCAAACAGAATTTAAAATCATCATTCCGCATGACACAGCAAATGGGCCAGGTTGTATAAAATCTATGTATCACATGAGCATGTTCATTTGATTGAAAGTATGGGGACTCATCCAATAACTGCATCTGACCACACTCATGTGAAGACTAGAATACAGATGCAGTGCAATAAAATAAAGGAGAGATAATGGACCTTCCCTACATACTTAATGAAAGAAGGATTTAAGCACTGAGTAACATTTAAAATTCAAGAGATGCCCCTGAAGGGAGAGCTAGTACTTAGGACAAGTTAAAAATTGATGTAAAAAATGAGTGAGAAGGAAATATGGGAGAAGAAAATAAGAACAATTTAGAAGGACTAGCAAAAGTGAAATCACTGCAGAATAAAAAAGGAATTCTCTAAGAACAGGAGGAGGAACAACTGCAGTGTGCTAGAGAAAAAAAATAAGCATTTAAATAATGTACAAGCTTAGAAAATTTACTGTTAAGCAGATTTTTTTGCCAATAATCCCAGACAGGAAACATTGTCAGTGAAAGTACTAAGGCAACAGAAAGTAGAAAGAATGGTAGTAAAACTGAGAGACCCCATGACAAGAAGAAAAAAATGAGATCCTGGGGAGATAATGACAGTAAAGCATTTTGTCACATTTGCATGACTTACAATTTGCACAACAGTACATTGTGCTTAATGTACGGATCAGGATATTTACTACTGGTGAAGGTTTTCAGTCTCTACATGTCCTGAAAGTATACTTTGTCAATTTTTTTAGGATTAATTTGAAATCTTTAACCTCACTGACATCAACTAAGAGAAAATGGATGTATGCTACAAATGCACAGAGAAGTATCTATTAATCTCAATGGAGTTCTTCACTATGGAAAACACAATTTATTTCAGCAGTGGTTTCAATATAAAGTTCACAAGGCTTTATACTGAAAAAATGGCCCAAATGAATAAGGTTAAACTAAAGCAAAATGCATAGAGGCACTTAATTCATCAGATGCTGCAAAACAGTATTAAAGTGTAATAACACACTTTAAGAAATTTAATGAACAGTTATAGAAGGCTGATGATTGGGGAAATCAGGATAAAATGTGACTATAACTATTTAAGTACGATGGAAGATTTTAGACTTGCCAGTATTAGAGTAAGAATAGGTTCAGTTCATATTAACAGCCAAGGCCCACTTTGTGATGAACAGCATGGATTCAGAAATTCCTATAGCACCATAACAGCTTGACTACCAGCCATCAATAATGTATACAGTAGCATTAATGAAGAACTTGTATCAGCAGCTATATTTGTTGACTTATCTAGAGCATTGATTCGTTATTTATTCAATTTACTTTATTTTCCTTTGATGAAATTAGTCTGACTAGGCTACTAGCTTTTTTTTTTTTAGGGGATACCCAAGGTAGTTACTACTAGGAGAAATTTGGCCAGAACATCAGCAAATTTCTTCTACTCTTTTCGATAGGTGCCATGTGATCTTTTACATTCACCTGAGCTACCACCAACTCAAGTAGATTGGGCTGTGAACATCTCATTCCAAGGAGGACTTCTCATTCCAAGGAGGACAAACTCAGTGCTGTGTCAGCAATTGATCTACCGGATATGGGAAGAGAGCCCACAGACTCCTTGCACCAAAGTGCTACCTGTTGTGCCACTGACATTTAAGACTGTCAACCATGTTTTTTGTCAGTTTTGATCAGCAGCCTTTTTGTTGTCTGTTCATAGGTAAGTACTAGGCTATCTGCCCACGGGCATCTATAAGCCTACCCAGAATGTGTTGGCTTTCGTCGCCCCCTTAGATTGTGTGTGTGGCTTTTGGTTTTGAACAGTAGGTGTTCGCAAAACTTGCATTTTCATCTGCTCTTCCTGTTGGACTCTAGAAAGCTGATAGGGTACCATCTGTGGGTTTGAAGAGCAGTCTTGGTCCTGACAGATGATTGGTCCTTCACACCCATAGACAGGCAGTTGGAGGAGTTCTAAGCTTTGAGAGACTGCCAGTGGGAGGGTAGCAGAGCACTAACACTCATATGTCAGGAAGGCAGTGTGTTTGTTGAGCATCAAATATGACTAACAATAAACAAAACAATGATAATCCTCAAAGAAGTCCTGATTCAGATTTCTATTTAACTGGTACATAAAGTTTCAGTTGTGGCTGACAAAATAGCTTAACATATTGAATAATTCAGGTGAAAAATAAGCTGTAACGTAAGGACCTATGTGATTTTTGTGCACCCTTCATAAGTATACTATGAAGTCCTTAACTCATTTATATTCATACCAGGGCCCTTAACAGCCTAGCTGCGCACCTCAAACTATTTGGGTCTCGAGTATCAGTGGCATCTGTACAAGGAGGGTGCATGTTAGCAGGGAAGTAAGTAAAGATTTGGGGGGAGGGGGTTAGGATAATACTTTTCTTTGATGGACTCTGTCCATAAAGGGACATGGGGCCAGACTAGGGTAAATTTATGATTTCTCATCCACTTGTCAAGGTTTCGTTTGAATAGTGTCAGGGATAAACTCTCTTTTACATAAATGGTAAGCCTAATCCATCATATAGGGATCTTCTGGGACATATATCTGACGCTCCAGCACATTTTGTGTATGTCACAAGCGAAGTTCAGATCCCTGTTATCAGGTGTGTGTGATGCTACTTGTTTTGCGCATGTGCAACAGATCCATCAAGGCTGGGTCTGTGGAAGCCACATAAGCCAAAGATCCCCTCTCAGCAACCTGTGGAAGACTGAATAGAGACACAGCCTTTAGGCAATCAGTGTAGGACTGGGTATTTGTGCCCTGAATTCTTCTGGTGAGAAACTTTTACTGGTGGTTTGACTCTTGTAAGTGTCTGGTTAGTGGACCAAAGGACATTGTATTCAATGATAGGTCTGATAAGGACCGAGAAGAGTGGTAATATAACTTCCTTGGACCTGGATGCTATAACCTTACCTATAAGTTGGGTGACACAGAATGTTGTTGTTGTTTGTCTTTTACCTGTTAGGGGTCGCCACAGTGGAACGCTGGTCCGCTAATGGCTGGCAGTAGATTTTTATGGTGCCGAGTTGCCAGCCCGACGCCCAATCTTCAGCGAAGGCACGCCCATTCACGCATGTCTTTCGGAGGCCACTCGATCAAGGGGGAGGACATGCAAACTCCACACAGTAGGCACTCCAGCCGAGAATCAAACAGGAGAACCTCTTGCTGTGAGGCAACAATGCTACTTCACGCAGCTAATCGGAGGAAGGGCACTGAGCAAAACTCTGATCTGTGATATATAACATTAAGTATCCCGTTTTTTGCTTATTTTCACTAGTTATTTATAGCACTTTTACTGTCTGCTGCATACTTTTTACTGCATTTTATAGCTATAAACTAATCTGCACGGTTGTATTAAAATTGTCTGCCTCACAGGGCCTAATAAATAAGGGTCACACTGTAAATCTTTTCTAGCTAGTTTCACTGTGTGTGCGGTATTAACTGGAAATTTTCTCCATTTGTTAAATATCTGTGTTTGTTTGTTCTGATTTCGTGACAAGGAGTGCATCATATAACTGATTTAGTTTCCCACCCTCTCTCCCTATTGGTAACCTGTTCTTATACTTTGTGGCTTTGCAGTTGCCTGCCCCTACTGTAAATTTTATCTGGGACACTCCTCCCAGTCTAGTGTCATTAGCTCATTCTACCTAATAGAGACAAAACATTTGAGAAGGCCAACCCCTCTTCTGTTCCTCCTTTCTCCATTTGCACTTTACTAACAAAAAAAAAATTCTAAGCTTGTTTCCTGCCTTTCCTGTAACTAGTCTAGATACATATTTGCTGTACCCAGGACTGTTTGTAAGCTTCTGAGGCCACAAAGCCTTTCTGTGTTGGAGGAAAGCCTTATAGCTTATCAGTGGGAGTGGTAAGCACTAGGTAGCCTATCTACCACAAGAGGAGTGGTTTTTGGCTGAGAAATTGTGGTTTATTGGGCGTTTGGGCAGTTTTTCAATCTCTTTCAACTTTCTGGTTTAAAAGCCCACGTTTGCACTTGTTTCCCAACTTTCCTGTAACTAGTCTAGTCCAGATACAGATTTGCTGTATCCAGGACTGTTTGTAAGCTTCTGAGCAGTGCCAAAGTCTGCTCTTCAATTTTTCCATTAGATCTACTAGTTTTCTCCTCTCCTGCACTTTTACCAGCTTATTAGTCTAGCACTTTACCAGACTTCTTGTAGCAATTACTGTAGCACACAAAAGTTCTACCAGCACTAAACATTCTAAAAGGAAACAGCTTCAGTATTCATTATTAATGCCCACCCCTCTGGCCATGTCTAAAGGTCAGTTCCCTGTGCATTCTCCTATTAACCTGGTGAACTTGGGCATCTTGAGGCAATGTAGCAACTGCCTCATGTACACCAATAACCCTCTCGTCTCAACACTGAGACTTGCGAGAGATGCACTTATATTTCCAAATTGGAAGCCATGCACTTTCCAGCCAAGACCGGAATAGCTGGTCAAGAGGAGAAGGTCAACACTTACACCACACCACATGGAACAAATAGCCCTCCAGAACACACACCAGCACTGCCTCCACATAAAAACACAAACCGCACACCCACCTTCACAGTGGCTCCCAATAAAAATCTCACAAATACCACCAAATAAAAAAAAGACAAAAAATACCACTAGCGACGATAGCCACAATCACAGAGCAACGCTGATAGAAAATATATTTATTACACTTAGCGCTTCGACTCCCAGGTCTTCACAGAGTAAAGAACATTACTAAAACACAGGTTTAAATAAAAAAAAAAAAAAACATAATTATCCATCCCACTGCTAATAAGTTCATTAATTAAATAATTAAATTACATATTTCCAATTGCATTCTTTGTTTAACCCTATAGGCTCCAAGGTATTAAACTTAAGAATATACATAGTTTCTTTCCTCAGAAGTTTATCCTTTAAACTTACATTTTCACCCATCAATATTTCCACCTTTTCCAAGATACAACCTGAAATTCCTTCAGGGTTAGAATTGCGAAATTAAAAAAAGTGATTGCCCAAAGGGCTCTCCACTTTCACAATTCTAATGTCCCTCACGTGTTCTTGAAAACATACTTTGAAACTTCTACTAGTTTCTCCAACATAAAACTTGTTACATCCACATTTTTGAGCATAAATGACACCTACAGTGTTACAATCAAAATGTATTTTAACAGTAAATTGACAACCATTAATTTTGATGAAGGAGCTAACAATATATGTACATACAGAACATTTTTTACAAGAAACCGTACCAACAACAGAATTCACTTCTCTATTTAAATTAACATTGGATAACTCAAAATAGTTATGTACTACCATATCCTTTAAATTCCTAGCCCTTTTGTAAGAGGCTATAACTTGTTTAGGCAAAAGCAGACTTAAGTCTCTGTCCCTAAACATCATGGGCCAAAATTGTTTAACAATATCCACAACTCTACAACTAATAATGTTATAGGATGTGACAAAATAAACATTTTCAGGAATTTCATGCCTCAAATTAGTAACATTTCCATTTACAACATTTTCATTTTTAAAGGACATCTGATGACTAGTGTTATTATTCTTGCATCTGTTTAAATAATTCACATTCGTAGTCCATCTAAGTAACATCACTTAATTTTTGACTTCTGACACTATGCCTACATCATATCCCCCATCAATAAACATCTTTTCAGTTTCTAAAATTTCCTGGTAAAAACTTAATCACTACTACAGAGTTTATAAATTCTAAGAAACTCATTATAAGGCAATACTGTCATAAGATGGAGAGGATGACAGCTATTGCCATATAAGAACTGATTCCTCAGTTCAAACTTCCTATGTAACAAAATCTCTAACTTATCAAGTTTAATATCCAGGAAATGTACCTCAGTTCCCAGATGTATGCCATCAAACTCAAGGCCCATCTTATTAACCTGCAGATTTTCAACAATTTTTAAAGCATCCTTATGAGAACCATCACACAAAAATATTAAATCATCTATAAATCTCAAATAAAGCAAATAAAGCAAAACATGAGACCTATAGAAAGTGTTTTTTTTTCTCAATAAAAATCTACCCAAATAGCAGAGACTTCCAAGGCAGAAACGCACTCGATCACCACAACACAACACTAATGAGACACATAACTCTCCTAAACAGTGTGCCACTCAACCAAAGCCCCTAAGGCAAAACAGTATGTCCAACACACTAGTCATAGATGACTTGATAGTGAGGCACTCTGATGTCCCACTCACTAGGTTGAATAAGGAGAAAGTAACAATCAGCTGCCAGTCAGGCACGCACTCAGGTCCCTCAACAACAGGTACAAATATGATTCTGTCATTGTACATGTGGGTGTGAGTGACCCGAGACGTAGCCCCCTGCACTACATGAAAAGAGACATGGAGGAGCTCTCAGATTATGTAGCCCAGGTGGGTATGACTCTAGCCCTGAGCTGCATCCTACCATTATCCAGAATGATACCACAGTACAAGCAGAAAATTATTGATTTCAACAATTGGCTAAGTTTCTGGTGTCATTCTAAGGGGATCCAGTATCTGTCTGCCTGGGATGACCTGCATCTGTCACTCCTGGGCTTCCAGATACTGGCCAAGGCTCTTGCCACCCCTATAGTGCCTTTTTTAGGTGGTGTTCCAAAGACCAAATTACCACTGTAACAGCTACAAACATATGCAATCTTTTTTTTTCAAAACAACAAACATATGCAATCTGAGGGTCATGCTGCTCAACGCCAGAAGTCTAAATCTCAAAATGCACTTGCTCGAAGCACTCCTTAAAGTGGAGAACATAGACATTTGTGCCATAACAGAGACCTGGTTCAAGGCAGCAGAAAGCACCCCTGCACTACCAGGCTATAACTTGTTCCACACCTTTTGGCCCCAGAACTTGGACCGAAGCTCCAAAGGCGGTAGTGTTTCCATATTCATAAAGGATGTGCACATCTCCAGACTAGTAGCCCAACATAATGCATCAGAGATACTTCAGGTGCAGGTAACACTGGGTAAGACAGTGATTCAGGTCGTAGTCTGCTATTGGTCTCCAACCATGTCCCAAGACTCGCACTCCACGTTCCTAAGCACCCTGGAGAATATTAGGGTCCAACCTAACACTCTCATATTGGGCGACTTCAACTACCCCTCCATTAACTGGGAAAACTACTCATGTACCAATACACTTGCCCAATGTTTCCTGGAATTCATTAATTTCAATGCCCTGGACCAGCTTGTTCTTGCCCTGGACCAGCTTGTTCTTACCCCCACTAGAGGTAGCAACATCCTTGACCTGGTCATTAGTAACATGGGCAATCATTGCTCTACACCAATAGTCAACTCCTCCCTGGTTAGATCTGACCACAAACTAATCACCACGGAAAAATCCACATCCCTCCCATGCCCCCCCCCCCCCGCAAAGGTAACCACCATGAAAAATGTCTTCAAAGCTAACTTTGGGCTCCTAAAAACAGAGATGGCTAACTTCATAGCACCCATGCAAATGGAGATCAATTGCATGACCGTCGAATCATACACCAATGCACTGTAAGAACACATACACAAATGCATGGATCTTGCCATACCCAACAGAACCAAGACGCTCTACTCCAAAAAAAGGCAGCCAATCTGGTGGTTCCCTGCCATAAACAAACAAACTCTACAAAAGAAGGAGGAAACTGATGCGGAATAAGGTGAAGTCCCAAGACTGGAAAAACTCCCTTATCAGCCACAACAAAAAGTTGAGATCCCTCATCAAATCCTCTAAAGCTAGCTATAAAAACAGAATTGCAGCAGATAGTAAAGACAACCACAAGGCCTCCTATAGTTATGTAAAGAATCTCCACGGCAATACCCAGATTTGCTCTGAGCTATTGCACAATGGTACCTCCTATACAGAGCCAACAGATATTGCCAATATACTGGCCAACAGATTCAGTGCCAGATTTACCCCCCCCCCCCCAAGGGACCAGTCACAATACCAGCAGATTGCCTGGCACCAAGTATTACTGCTGCACGGGTTAAAACAGCACCGTCCAAGGCCAAGAATGCAGCTTCTATGGGACCTGCCAATATCCCTGGATGTGTTCTACGTGAACTACAGAGTGAACTGGCTCCTCACCTGTGTGCCCTGTTCAATCACAGCCTCACCTCAGGCTTTGTCCCTACCGAATGGAGCACTGCTACAGTCATCCCTCTCCACAAAGGAGGAACGACTGCAGACCCTGGGAACTATTGCCCCATTAGCCTGGCGAGTCTGATATGCAAAGCTATGGAATGCATCATGATGGACCTAATAAACAAGGTTATAGGGATCTCCAAACTCTGGCTCACACACAGTTTGGTTTTGTGAAGGGTAGATCATGTCTGCTCAGCTTGGTCAACTTTTTTGAGTCAGTCACCAGAGCTGTGGATGAAGGCAAGATGGTTCATACAGCCTACCTTGATCTGGCCAAGGCCTTTGACACTATTCCCCAGTCAGGAATCATAGAAAAACTCACTAAGCTAGACATCAACCCCTGTATCATTAGGTAGGTTGCAAACTGGCTCACAGGTAGAACCCACTGTGTTAAAGTAGCTGACTCCAAGTCAGACTGCCGACCAGTCACAAGTTGAGTCCCACAGGGTTCGGTCCTGAGTCCTCTCCTGTTTGGCATCTACTTCTCTGAAGTCCAGGCCAGCACGAAGGGACTCTGGCTGACAAAGTTCACAGACAACTGCAAGTTTGGAGCGATTATTAACTCCGCGAGTGATGCTGACATCCTACAGGAAGGCCTCACTGAGACCAACGAATGGTGTCAGAACCATGGCCTTAAGCTTAATGCCAAAAAATGTGTCATCATCCCCTTTGGGAAAAACCCAGTTCCCATGAATAACCACATCGATGGTAGTCCGCCAAACACAGAAGCATTATAAGAGATCTGGGAACACAGGTTGACAGCAACCTCTCTTTTGACCACCACATTGCCACTGTGGTCAGAAAGTCCTTCTATATGGCACATCTCATTACTAAGGGTTTTGCATCCAGGAAGAAAGAGGTCATTGTCTCCCTCTACTCTTCCCTCATTAGGCCAATCATTGAGTACAATGCCCCATTTGGTATGTACATCATTAAACACCTGCAACAACTGGAGAGGCTGTAAAAGTACCTCACAAAGAGGATCCTAGGCCTTAAACATTTGTCCTATATGGACAGACTAAAAAAAGTCCAACTATTCTCTGTCTCATATCGCCTACTTAGAGGTGATCTCTGCTTGACTTACAAAGTCATGTCTGACCCAATCCCTCTGCACCACATACTCCAAAGGCCTCAACCTCATTATCACAATGAACAGAACATGCTGGAAGGACAGGTTCATAACTCAGAGACTGCCCATGCTATGGAATAGATTTCCCATACATGTCAAGCAGAGAAATCTTGATGAGTGGATGGGAAATAGAAAATTTACCCCAGGGATCACTCCAGTGGCTTTACTCAACAGAGACACTGGGAACCAAGGTCGGGTGGCAAGATGCCAGGGTAATCCTATGGGCTAGGCTTGTAAAGGCCCCAGGGCCATTAGCCTAGTACACACCTATGATCATGTTTGATTAGTCAAAGGCCAGATTGTTATCTACCTATGTTCCCAGATCCCTTACCATTGAGTTGACTCTTAGGGTGTTTTCTTGATGAAGCAATTAACTTGGGTTGACAGTTTCCAAAAAGGGCATTATAAAGCATTTTTGGCATTGCATTTGAGGCCATGGCTTTGGCACTAGTCATTGTATATGTTACACCCTCCTGCAAGATATTGGTTTCTTGTCGAGAGTCTATAATAGCTCCCAACTTACAGCCATCTTCAAACTTGGTAAGCCACAGGCCCTGAACATTAGCCTTGACTTCTGAGAAGTAGATGCCAAACAGAAGCAGGCCCAGCATGGAGCTCTGGGGTACTCTGCTGATGACAGCACTCTTGGGGGGAGGTGGTGTCACCGAACCTAACTTCTTGGGTCCGGTTTGTGAATCAGCCGGCAATCTAGTGAGTTATGTAGGGATGTATGCCTAACTCAGACAGCTTGTCAACAATTTGTCCATTGCCTTGGTGATTCTCACAGAGAAGTCTACCAGGTTAAGTAGGCATGACCTTCCCTTAATAAAGCGAAACTGGGATGGGTCCAGTGTCTGTAGGTTGCCAATGTCCTTATTTAACATTTGCATGATACTATATTCCATAGCTTTGCATATTAGGCTTGTTGGATTGATGGGTCTGTAGATCCCTGAGTCAGTTGATTGTCTACTGTTGTGGAGAAGAATGACTGTTCCTGTTCTCTATTCAATTAGAACATAGCTTGTGAAAGGGCTGTAGTTGAAGAGTGTCTCAAGTGATCCGGATACCTCATGTTTTAGATTGTTCAGGAAGCAACAGCTGATGTTGTTGAGACCCATGGACTTTAGCAAGTGCTGCTAGCACCTGGTCCCTGCTAACAGTTGGAGGTAGCATGATAGAGGGGATTTTACCTGGTAGAGCTAGGGAGGAGTAGGGGTGACGATTGAGCTTAATTTATCAGCCAGGAGATTTGCCATGTCACCCTGATCAGTGAAGGTGATACCATTCACCACCAGTTCAGCACACTGCTGTGCATTACCTTTAAGGTTCCGGACATAGTTGAAGAAATATTTGTGATTATTCTTAGCCTGTGAGGCTATTCAGACCTCATAGTTGGCCTTGGACTTAATTAGACCTCTAAGTTTCTTGTTTAGTTGTGTAAGAGAGCACTTGTTTAGTTGTGTAAGAGAGCACTTGTTTAGTTGTGTAAGAGAGCACTTGTCTTTAAGGAAGTTGCTCTTCCTGGTTTTGGCTGAGAGTTTTCTTCTTTTATTAATGCACCCTGTTTTTAAGTGTGGATTCCACCAGTGTAGTTTGTTTTTAGCGTTTGTTTTAGGTTTACTTCTGGTAGGTACAGCAGCCTCTACACAGCCCTTCACATGTTTATATAGGGATTCTGTGAATAATTCTTCATAGGTAGCTGTGGTCTTGGGGTTAGGGGTGTCTTGAATTTTGACAAACTGTCACTTAGTAGTGTGTAGTTTGCCTTAGAATAGTTAACTGTTACTGGTTTAGCTGGGTTTTCTAGGTTGATTTTTTTTTACTTCAAATGAGACAGCTTTGTGATCCGACCTCACTAGTGAGGATGTGATACAGGTGAAGGCTGGTGCAATGCTCTCCCATGTTGGTAAGTACCAATATGCTTGATCTTACCAATATGTTTGATCCTTTGGTTGGAGCATGTACTATCTGTTCCAGGTTCTTGTGTTAATAAAGTCCAGGAGGCGTTGTGCCGGTAAGTATGAGGCAGTGTAAGTTTTACAGTCTATACAGGGGTAGATAAAGTCAACAATGAACAGGGTGCTTAGCTGGATGGTGAGTGCCTCTAGTAGGTTTAGGTAAGAGTCATGAAACTCTAGCAGCATAGATGGTAACCTGTAGCTAGCCATGATATGGTGAGGAACCTTATCTATGGTGACATGCACGTGGACAAGCTCCATGGTATCTTTCTATTTAACCAACCAAGAGGTATGTTTGTTGCTAATGGAAATTAAGACACCTCCACCTTTGACCCCAGTTTGTGCTGCTGTTATTGGTCTAAATGTGTGAAAGACTATGTAGCCTTGCACTTCTGGAGTACCTTATACAACTTTAAACAAAGTCTTGGTCAAGACACAGATGTCTACATTCTCCAGAGTGAGGAGGGCTTTAAGGGTGTGGAGTTTTTGTTTAGACTCCTAACACTGAGCAGTTACACCTTAAGGATGTTTGGAGACTTTTTCACTATGTTGGTAGTTTTGTATTTTGACATTGCCTAATTAATGCTCTAAGGGGGTATATAAAGTTTTAGCCAACATCTTAAAGCCTTGGGAGAAAGAGGTGCAGCTCATCTTTGGCAAAGCAACATTGTCTGTTGCCCATGTCTTCCCCAACAGATACAAGATCCCTCTGGAATGACACAAGAAACTAAGCAAATTATTAAAATCAATCATTTTATGTTCATAATGTGGCATCATCCTTGGTGAAGGTAGAATGCTACTCAATGCAAGGTTCATACCTATCTGTGACACATACTCCAAGAGATCCATTATATATTTTTTCAGATAGTCCAGTGACATATATCTCAGGTTATTTACAGCCAGAAAAACAAACCTCTCTTGTCAGCCCAGAAAGCAGCTACTTGTGTAAGGCAAGCGTTACCCTGTTAAGAAGATAAAATAATGCTACAACACACCAGATAGTTACTAATGATGTGTAAACTAAAAAAACTGAAAGGGAGCATAAACAGTGTAATAAATAGAAATGAGTAAAAAGTTCTGGACAATCAGTCAGAAGCATGATGTGATAGGAAGAGGAAGACTGGTGAAGTAACACAGATGCTGGAGTGAAGGTTTTGTACTAGACCCAGCAAGATGTGGAGTGCAAAACGCAAGTGTATGACGTGGGTATCTCTGAAGCCCTTATTCACGTTTAACAGCATCTGCAGAGCTGATTTCATATGTGGTTGCAGAAACTAATATTAAGCATTCAGCACCTCATGAGGTAGTGCTGGCTGCTTACAATACTCCAGCCACATATGCAAAATAGTTTTGCAGATCCAATTATAAGGCCAACAGATCTTCAGCAATTCATGCAAGTTTCCCTCTTCTAGTAATGGGTGCATAGCCACACATGCAGCATGAACCGAAGTCTTGTTGAGAATATGAGAACATACAATGATACAACTCAGAAATAAATCCTGGACAAAATGGAGATCTAGTAAATCTCCTTCAGATCAACTGATCTTTAGGCAATTCAGAAATTCTACCAAAAAAGCAATAATCTGTGACAAAAGAAACTATTATAGTAATCTCCAACAAATTAATACTAATAAACCACAACAATTTTGGGCAACCTTAAATAAAATTATTCACCCTGGAAAGACTACTACTCCCGCCCCCTCTGAGTCAGAAAAACACACAACCCTAGAAACTGCCAACACCTTTAACTCCTTCTTTACTGAAACCATTAACTCTCTGGCCTCTCACCTCTCCATAGATAAATCATCCATCCCTGATCCCACTTCTACTAATCTCCCTACCTTTAAACTACAACCTATCTCCACCTCCTTTATCCAAAAATGTCTCCAAAAACTCAAACCTTGTACCCCTCTGCCGACCAACTTCCTGCCGAATCCCTTCAAAAGCAGCATCCATAATAGCCTACCCTGTATCCATCCTTATAAACAGAACTATCAGCGAAGAGTCCATTCCTGATATCTGGAAAATCTCATACATCATCCCCCTACACAAAGGTGGCAACTCCAATGAGTACTCCAATTATAGACCCATAGCCCTCTTATCACCAATAGCAAAGATTATGGAAAAATGTATACACCATCAACTAATGAATCACCTCACTAAACATAATATTCTGTCTAATTGCCAACATGGTTTTAGGCCTTTTCACAGTACTACCACTGCCCTCCTTTCCTTCACTGATCTTATCTTTAAAAATCGCAACAATAACAACCTATCTTCAGCCCTCTTTATAGACCTTTCCAAAGCTTTTGATATGGTCAACCATCCCCTACTCCTACAAATCCTGGAATCTATCTCTCTTGAACCCAAGGCTATACACTGGTTTGCCTCTTACCTCAGCAATAGAAAGCAGGCCGTCCTCTGGGGTAACAATCTCTCATCTCTGCTACCTATCACTCTTGGTGTTCCACAGGGCTCTATTCTAGGCCCTCTCCTTTTCACTCTATTCATAAATGACCTTCAATTGGCCTTACCCCAAGCAACTTGCATTCAATATGCTGATGACTCCACACTTATCTGCTCCGCAAAAACTTCCTCTGAGTTACAAACCCTTACTCAAAACGTCTTCAACACAGTCGAGACATGGTTCTTAAAACGCTGTTTACTCTTGAATGCTAAAAAAACCAAACTCCTCCTATTTAAGCCTACTTCTAGATCCCCCCCATTAGAATTCTCCATCTCTTCTAACAATGGTACTGTTATATCCCCTGATTCTACCACTAAGCTGCTAGGCGTGACTATAGATAACAGCCTTACTTTTGATACTCATATTAACAATACCATTAAAATAGTCAATCGAAAACTGGGCTCCCTCTACAGAATTAAAACATTCTTAACTCCCAATGCTAAAGCTACTCTTGCACACTCTCATCTTATTTCTACTCTCCTCTATGCTTCACCCATTTACACTAACCTCAAGAAGAACAATCTCTCTAAATTAGCTAACACTCTTAATAACATAGCTAGATTTGTCACCGGAAACAAATATAGAACCCATCACTGTCTGAATCTACAGCAACTTCACTGGCTAGAATTTCACAACATGCTATTACTCTCTCAACTTACCTTTGTCCATAGAATATTCTACCAACCCAACGATACACCTATCCTCTCTAATCTCTTTACCCCTTATACAAACCTAAATTCCCTTCGGTCCTCTAACAAACTTCTAGTTACTATATGTAAATCTAATAACTCAGCTGGTGACTCCCTTTTCTCCAACACCATTGGTAAGTCTTGGAATCAGCTTCCCACTGAACTCACTTCCATCACATCTCCTATTCTCTTTAAACAAAAACTAAAAACACACTTAATAAAACACTGGATGTGCCCCTGTCTCAATCCTGACTAACCATGGCTCAGCAGTCTCTCACCTTTCTATCCTCCCTACTCTAAACCTGCTCTCTACTATTGCAGTCTCATACTTGTACACTTTCCTCTCTCTTTTCTTATCTATCATGTTCTTTTTTTTTCTCTTACCTCCTACCATATTAGTCCAAAACTGCTAATTTTATGTATTACTAAACCAGGACTTAATTCTTATGTTGTGCACAATACTTACTTATCCTATCAAACTTTGTTCCCTTCATTTTGTTTTGTATTGACTGTCTGTACAATTTGTGGAGCTTTTCTCCCCGGGCCTCTGCTGAAAATGGAGTTGTCTCCAGTTAGACTAGCCCGGTTAACAAATGTTAAATAAAATAAATAAATAAACTTGGAGGGAACATTGGTGATGATTCTTGGAGCAAACAAAGAAATCATCAAACCCTCAAGACTAGGATGCTTACTGTAAGGTACATAATGAGTGAAAAAATGTAACTTAACAGGTCTAAATTTACTGAGATCATCTCACAGAGAATAAAGCACCTCATTTTGGTGATCCAAGGGCATTTTGGAAATAACTTCACTACCTGCCAAAAAGATCAGAGAAAAAAGTCAAAATATTACAAAGAGCAAAAAGAAAGAACACTGGCAATGCATGTGCTTTCTGTAAGCAGTGCCAGCAGCATGAGCAGTTTGGTACAACTCAAAATCAAACTCTGCTACATAAAAGAAATGTATCTTTACAAATGTGTGGAATTTGAAACACACTTTTTGTAAAACTTTTTTATTTTTTATTTTTAGAAAACATCTTTATTGAATTATCACGCAAGACATAGACATGTTACATTAACAGAAAGGAAAACAAACCATATTAACATTTTTTTTTCATTTACATACATTACACATCACATATCTCTTTCTTTGTAACTATTCAGTCCAGCATTGCATAAATTGCTGAATTCCTGTCTTCCCTTAAACCTCACTCCTCCTCCTCCTGAACATTACTCTGTATATATTGTTCTCAAAAGTTCAATTTATTTCTCTGCAATTTGGTCCTTCCCTTTTCTAAAGATCTCTTATAGTTATTTTATATTATACAATGACCCCCCCCAATGAATATTCCAAAACGTGCACACTGATTGGTCAGCGTGCATGTTGTAAATCAGACTTATACTAATGGAAAAAGGTCCGGTCGCCCAGACTTTTTCCATTAGTATGTCTTTTTTTTTTTTTTTTTGTTTACAGCAACAGAGAACGCAAGATCTCTGTTGCTTTTTAGAAACTGTCTCACTATGTTAAGGGAGTTTAACATAGCGAGACAGTTTCTAAAAAGCAACGGAGATCTTGCTTTCTTCGTTGCTTCCACCCACAGCTCTGATGTACTGCGTAAGCATATGCATGCACAGTACATCAGAACTGCCGCAGAATACCAGACAGCTGCGGAAGGGCAGCATGGAGGCATTATACAATGCCATTATTTAAGAAAAGTAAGTATTTTTTTCTTAAATAATGTCATTGTATAATAGCAATAACCCACTTCTGGGTGTGGGTAATGCTGGATTTACCCACGGTTGTCTTTGTTTGGCCACTCAGGCTTCGTCCTCGTGACCAAACCACACCAACTGTGGTTAAATCCAGCATTACCCACACCCAGGCGTGGGTTATTGCTTAAATATTTAATACTCAATTACAGCTGGTTTAGACTTTGATTTCCATTTTCTAGTAATTGCCTTTTTAGCATCCTACAGAATTAAAGTTAATAAGGCCTTACTATGCCTAGATAATTTAGATGCTTGTGTCTCAGCTAAAAAATAATAATTTCCTTAGTTACAGTCATTTGCTGACCCAGTATTTCTGACAACCCATTACACTCTCAAAATGTATGTTCTCAGTTATCTCTTTCTTCCTCATCACACCTCTTACATATGCTGTCTACCTCTGGAAAAATTATTTTGAAGTCTGCTTGGGGAATAAAAACACCTATGTAAACACATTCAAGAAAAGATCCTAAAGCTTTTGGATATTTGTAAACAATCTTGGTCAGGACTATCAAAATGTCCAGTGTGGGAAAACAAGGAGCAAATGGTCTCATTCCTAGATTTCTTAATGCATACAACATCTTCTTGCCCATAACACTACAACACATGCAATTAATAACTGATTAAAAACAGGATCCTACTTCACTTATGCAAAATTCCACAATCATTCCCATTCTCAAAACACCAGCAACACACTCTCAGATTGCATTCAGAGCTACATCAGCCTTTTTACTACATAAAATCATTGAACACAGTGTCACCAGCAACAATCAGAAGCAAACTCTAGCAGACAATGTTAGTAGAAACTTACCATTATGTAACCACTGAAATGGATCAAGGGGTTAGGATGAAAGGGCAGTGAATATTTTTTCCCGATTAGTAAAAAAGAGATTTTTTTTTTATTTAGTGTTTAGGAAGAATATCTTCTGGCAAACAAATGGGACTGTAAAGTAAGGGATACAAAGGAATTAGGGATGAAAACTGTGGATAGTGTACTTTTGACCCAAAGGGCCTAATTATGCCAGCAGCCAAACTGATGGATGCTGAGTAATACTGTGTTTGTGGTGTATTGAAGAATAAAATAGTTTACTAGCTTAGCTTTATAATGGTAAGCATCTCAAACCATACTCCACTGATAAATCAATGAAGTGGTTCAACCGACTTTGGCTCCTGTTTATCCAACTGGTGAATTGCACTGTGATGTTCTGCAAGTAAGCAAACAACTTTTGAAGAGTGAAAGGTTTCTGGGTTCAACCTGCAGAAAATCTAAGACCATGCTCAGAAACAGCTCCTCGTGGTCCTGCAGAGTGGTGCTAGCAGCAGAGAACTGAGAAAAGTGACTACTTTCCTGATCCAAGTATTTTTTTGCTATTTTTACCTGAGAGACCTTCCTTTTCTTACTTTGAACAAGTTTAAACTGCTTTATTACCTGATTATTGCATTGTACATTATCTGCACAAAGTTACATTTGGTCGAAAGTTTGTTGTTTAATTTAACTGTTGAGGCTACCCACTAAAGTGAGCTAGCCTGTGTAAGTGATTTATTACTGTTTTTTTCCTGCATTTCTGTGTACTTTTTAACCTAAAAAACAAAAAAAAAAAATCCTTGTTTTCCCGCCTTTCTCGACTAGTTTAGGCCAGTATACAGGCTTTGCTGTATTCTGGACTGTGGTGTAGTTCCTGTGTTGTCCATTGCCTTACTTGGATAGAAGGAAGTTTCTTTGCTCACCAGTGGGAGTGGGGAGCCTTGAGCAGCCTATCTGTCCCTGAAGGAGTGAACTCAGCACAAGAGCTTGTAGTAATTGGTCGTTTTGGACCATTTCCAGCTCTTTTGAAGTTCCCCGTTTAAAATCCGTATTTGTGCGGCTTTGCGCGATTGTGCGCGGTTAAACAGGCTTAAACTATTCCTGGCTCCGCCAAGTCTGCACTTCAATTTTTCCCTTAAGAAAGCTCTACTTTCAACAAAATCAGTCTATTCGCTTTATCATAAGCCTAGCACTTGCTCCTAAAACCTTTCTTTTAAGTGAAGCACCCTTAAACTAACGTAAGCACTACATCCACCTACAACCCGTGCTAATACCCACTTCCCTTCAAAGTCCTCTCTCTGACCCAGTTACACATCACCCCCTTATACTATTCTGACATGTCGAGTGGTATATTACTGACGTCCTCTCCAGTTCAGCTGGTTAATCTGGGAATCCTGAGACAATGTTACAATTGTCTCATGTACACAAGACAACCCTCTCCTCCTCCCAACAAACACAAACACATGTGAGAGATGCAACTATATAGCCAAACTGGAGGCTGAACTCTCTCAACACAGGACTAGCAAGACCAGACAGGAGGAGCAGGTAACCACACACACAACAAACCCAGTCTCACATAAACCAACCACAACTGCAAACCAAACACATAGTAACACAAAGACATACTCGGTGGCTCTAATAAAAAACTTACCGAAACAACAGAGGCTCCCAAAGCAGACATCCAAGAAAACACCACCTCAAAACTCTGCACAAGCAACACATAGTACACAAAGTCAGTGTGCCAAACAATCACAGCCCTTAAGGCGAAACACCATGCCTGATACACTAGTAATAGGTGACTCTATAGTCAGACACACTGACGTCCCGCTTACCAGGCTGAACAAAGAGAGGGTAATGGTGAGCTGCCTGTCGGGAGCCAAGATCCGCCACATAACACAAGCACTCAGGTCACTCCAAAGCAAATACAAATATGACGCAGTCATTGTCCATGCCGGCATGAATGACCTGAGACGTACCTCCTTGGACTACATGAAAAGAGACAGAGGCGCTCTCTGATTATGTAGCCCAGGCCGGTATGACCCTGACCCTGAGCAGCATCTTGCCCTCACCAAGAATGATGCCACAATACAAAGGCAAGATGATCAGCTTTAATAATTGGCTCAATTACTGGTGTCATTCTAGGGGGATCCAATGTCTGTCTGCTTGGGATGACATGCTGGACAAGCCACGCTGCTTCGCAAGGGACAGCTTGCACCTGTCACCACTGGGCTTCCGGATATTGGCTAAGGCTCTTGCCACCCCCATAGTGCCTTTTTTAGGCAAGGCTCAAAAGACAAACCCACCACCTTAGAAAACAATAAAGGAAAAAAACTAAGGGTAATGCTGCTCAACGCCAGACGTCTAAATCTCAAGATGCAGGCTCTCGAAGCACTCCTCAGTATGGAGAGCATCAATGTCTGTGCAGTAACTGAAACCTGGTTCAAGGCACCTGAGAGCACCCCAGCCCTACCAGGTTATACCTCGTATCATGTATTTCGGCCCCAAAACCTGGGCCGAACCACAAAAGGAGGGGGAGTGTCCATATTCATTAAAGACACCCACACCTCCAGATTAGTGGCAACGCACGAAGCATCGGAGACCATCCATGTGCAACTAACCGTAGGCAAAACTGCTATACAACTTGTAGCATGCTACAGACCACCCTCGCAATCTCAGGAACTCCATTCAGCCTTCCTGAAGACACTGGAGGATATGAATGTCTCACCAAATACCATCATATTGGGAGACTTCAACTACCCAAACATAGACTGGGTGCATTACTCAAGCCCCAACACCCTAGCCCAAAGGTTCCTGGAATTCATCAACTCAAATGCGATGGAACACCTAGTCACCTCCCCCACAAGGGGAAATGATATACTTGACCTGATCATCACAAACATGGGGACAAAATGCTCAACACCGGAAGTATACCCCTCACTAGTGAGATCAGACCATAAACTAATAACCCTAGATATTCATATCCCACCTGCACTCCCAGCACAAAAGACCACAGTGAGAAACTTCTCAAAAGCTGACTTTACACTCCTTGGGACTGAAATGATATCCTTCAAGCCCCCTGGGCCAGTGGAAACCACATCCCACACTGCTGAATCCTTCACATCCCACACTGCTGAATCCTTCACAAATGCTTTTTATGGGCATCTCCAAGAATGTATGGATCATGCAATCCCAAATAAAACCAAGACCCTTTCCACCAAAGGCAGGCATCCTATCTGGTGGACCCCAGCCATAAACAAACTTTATAACAAGAGAAGGAAGCTACTGCAAGACAGAGCAAAATCCCATAAAGGGAAGGCATCCCTGATCAGCACTAGCAAAAAACTACGTTCGCTAATAAAATCATCAAAGGCCAACTTCGAGAGAAAAATCGCTAAGGACACTAAAGATAATCACAAGGCCTTCTTCAGTTATGTTAGAAACCTGGGCGGAAACCCTCAGATATGCACAGAGTTAGTTCATAATGGCAAAAAATACACTGAACCCACAGATATTGCCAACATACTGGCAGACAGGTTCAGTGCAAATTTCTCCCCTCCCTCTCCCCCAAAAGACGAAATAAATATCTCAGCTGAATGCAACCTCCCTGAAATCTCAGATGTCCAGGTGAGAGCTGCCCTCAGCAAAGCTAAAAATACAGCATCCAAGGGACCTGACGGTGTCCCGGGTTGCGTGCTACGTGAACTCCTAGAGGAGCTAAACCCGCACATAAGAACGCTATTTAATCTTAGCCTTGCTACAGGATACGTCCCTGAACACTGGCGTACAGCTACAGTGGTCCCACTCCACAAAGGTGGCACCTCTACAGACCCTGGAAACTACCGCCTGTTAAGAGAAAAGGTTTTAAAACATACTGTTATTTGTCTCTTTCTCCCATCTAGCAAAATGAATATGCTATTTGCTGAAGTGTTGGTAATAAAAGGTCATTGAACCATGTTTATTAAAGATGGGCTTTATCTAGGATAGATGTAGTTTGCTTATGAACTTGAATAACATCGGTTTTCTATATTTCTGAATAAGAGTTAATTTACTGAGGCAGGCTGTGGAAAATTCCAGCTACCACTGTTGAACTAAGTATGCTGTACCTTTCTGAACGTTCTACACTAACTATGGTTTTGAGGTAAACGTTCTACACTAGCTGTGGTTTTGAGGTAAAGCATTCTTTTCTGAGGTAAATTGCGATCCTAGATGTTTTTCATAGCCAAATGTCAACTGTTAGAAATGTAACAAAAGCTATTTTGGCTAGTAACAGGAAAGTATAAAAGTTGATGTCAGTAAACAAGCTGATCAGATTATAGGTTCATAGGTTCATACTAGGCTATCTGCCCAAGGGCATTTATAAGCCTAGCCCATAGTTATGTGGCTTTCGCCACCCCTTTAGTTTGAATAAAACTATGCCTATTATTTTGCTGTGCCTCTGTCAAGCAGTGACACTGAAGTAATCCCTGGGGTATATCTGCGATCTCCCATCCATTGGTCAAGATTCCTCTTGAACAAGGCCAGCGAGGTGCTCTGCCTCACATGTACCGGGATTTTGTTCCACAGCATAGGGAGTCTCTGGGTGATGAATTTGTCCCTCCAGCACGTTCTATTAATAACAGTGTCAAGGTTTAAGTCTCCCACCCTTGTGGTTCTGAGGGATCTAGATTTTTTGAGGTGAAGCATATTCATCAAATCTGGGTTTGACATGGCCTTATATGTCAGGCACAGGTCACCTCTGAGCAAGCGGTATGAGACTGAATAGAGCTGGAGTTCTTTCAGTCGGGCAGCATAAGACATATTTTTGAGACCCTTTATCCTTTTGGTGAGGAACTTTTGGGGCCTTTCCAGCTGCTGCAGGTGTCGGGTCAGATACATTCGAATGGGGCATTGTACTCAATCATAGGTCTAATGAGTGATGAGTACAGGGGGACGATGACCTCCCTTGATCTAGATGTGAATCCCTTCATGATCAGGTGGGCAATGTAGAAGGTTTTCCTAACTACTTTAGCAACATGAGTGTCAAGCGAAGGCTACTGTCAACCTGGGTCCCCAGATCCCTGATGACTTCTGTGCTCAGTGGATTGCCACCTATATGGTAGCTAGGGGTAACCTTGTTTTTCCCGAAGGGTATGACTATGCATTTCTTGGCGTTTAACTTTAGGCCATGGCTCTGGCACCAGTTATCCGTTTCTGTGAGACCCTTCTGAAGGATATCTGTGTCAGATGTGTTTTCGACTATGGCGCCCAGTTTGCAGTCATCTGCAAACTTTGTCAGCCATAACCCTCCTGTGTTTGCTTGTACTTCAGAAAAGTAGATGCCGAACAAGAGTGGACCCAGGACTGAGCCCTGTGGGACACCACTTGTGACAGGCTTTGAGTCTGACATGGCTCCAGCAACTCTGACCCTGTGGGTTCTGTCACTTAGCCAGTTTGCAACCCATCTTGTGATGTATGGGTTTACATTCAAGCTGATGAGTTTTTCGATGATACCTGAGTGGGGTATTGTGTTGAAGGCCTTTGCCAGGTCGAGGTAGGCTGTATGGACTGCCTTTCCCTCATCAATGGCCTTGGTGACTGTCTCGAAAAAGTCAACCAAGTTTAAAAGGCATGATCTGCCTTTGACAAAGCCAAACTGGGTTGGATCCAAAGTCTGCAAGTTCCCTATGTCTTTATTTATGAGTTCCATTATGATCCTCTCCATGGCTTTGCAGATAAGGCTTGTCAAGCTAATGGGACGGTAATTACCAGGGTCGGTGGAGGCACCGCCCTTGTGAAGTGGGACCACAGTCGCCGTGCTCCACTCCTTGGGTACGTATCCTGAGGTGAGGCTAAGATTAAACAGCTGTCCTAACTGCGGGTTTAATTCCTCATTGAGTTTGTGGAGCACACAGCCGGGGATACCATCCGGTCCCATGGATGCTGTGTTTTTTGCCTTGGAGAGGGCAGTTCTCACCTGGGCGTTGGAGATGTTTGGGGGGGCTACAATCCTCTGGTATAGATATCCCTCCTTTTGGGGGGGGGGAGAAGTTTGCACTGAACCTGTCAGCCAGTATGTTGGCAATGTGTGTAGGTTCAGTAATCTTCACATCATTTTGAACTAATTCTGAGCATATCTGGGAGTTTCCTCCTAGGTTTCTAACATAGCTAAAGAAGGCCTTATGATTGTCTTTTGAGTCCTTGGCGATTTTTCTCTCAAAATTTGCCTTGGATGATTTTATGAGAGCTCTTAGTTTTTTACTTATAATGATCAAAGGTGTCTTACCTTTCAAGGATTTTGCTCTATCTTGTAGTAGCTTCCTCCTTTTGTTGTAGAGCTTGTTTATGTCTGGGGTCCACCAGACTGGACGCTTGCCTTTGGTACAAAGAGTCTTAGTTTTGTTTGGGATTGCCTGATCCATGCAGTCCTGTAGGTGCTGGTAGAAGGCATTTGTAAGTGATTCAGCGGTTTGAGTAATGTTTACCACTGGCTCGGGGGCCTTAAAGGAGACCACGCTAGTTTTTAGAAGTGTGAAGTCAGCTTTTGAGAAGTTTTTCACTGTGGTCTTTTTTATTTCAGGTGGGGGCAGGATGAAGACCTCCAGCGAGATTAGTTTATGATCTGATCTCACCAGTGAGGGGTATACTTCCGGTGTTGAACATTGTGATCCCATGTTCGTGATGATGAGATCAAGTATGTTTTCTCCTCTTGTGGGGATGGTGACTAGTTGTTCCATGGCATTTGAGTTTATGAACTCCAGGAACCTTTGGGCTAGAGTGTTTGGGCTTGAGTAGTGTTCCCAGTCTATATTAGGGTAGTTGAAATCACCTAGTATGATGGTGTTTGGAGATACATTTATCCCCTCCAATGTTTTCAGGAAGGCCATGTGAGGTTCCTGAGTTTGAGAGGGTGGCCTGTAACATGCTACAAATTGCAGAGCAGTCTTGCCTATGGTTAATTGCACCTGGATCTTGGCCAACATGCTGCTGTAATCTGGTTAACAGTTAATAAAGGAAGTTTTTCATCACCTGAGGCAGATGTGACTCGCTTGAATTTTTTCTTCTGACATTTTGGTCCTTCAGACTGGAAACCTCTACGAAGATAAGGATCAGGCCGACAGAGAGACAGAAAAACCTGCGCAGGTGAGGGTTTCTTATCTTAAGATTCCCTCGACGGAAAGCCCTCCGACTGATTTGTCGTTGGAAAGAGGCCGGCCGCTCTCTGATCCCTATCTGAGGGACGGTTTCCGAACCAAAAAGGGGAAACGGAGTCTCATCTGGTTCAGGTAGGAAGAAAATACTTTTTTTTTCTTTTAATTTAATTTAACCTTGGTCGACAGGGGGTTTATTTTCAGTTAAGGGTTTTATTTTTAGTTAAGGGTGGGTAGGAATAATTGTTAAGATTATTTTGTTAGGATTACTTGTTATTTTGTTAGGATTACTTGTTATTTTGTTAGGATCCCCGTTAAGATAGCAATAAGCCCTGTAAAAATAATTTTGATGCAGTCCTAAAATATACAGTCCTAAAATAAGAAATCTAGGAAAACATGGGTTCAAGTTGCTGCAAGTGTGAGAGTGATGCCTGTTTAAATGTTGATGCCAAGTATATGAAAAGTTTAAACAAAAATAATGTCAAATTTTTGAAGAAGTGGAAGTTGAAATATGATTTTGATGGTACACTGAATAGAATACCTGTGCAAAATTAGTTAGAGATTTGAAAAAGGATGCAGGAACTAGAACTAAAAAGCAGAGACAATTGGGATTTCCCCAAGCACAAAAATGGTTAGAAGAAGCAAATAAACGAGCTATAAAGAAAAACAGTGTCAGGAAAAAGAGAAAATAAATCAAAAGGGATCACTGGTGCCAAGTGGAAAAGTAGCTTTATTTTTAGATAAGGAGGATGAGCATACAGTTTGTGCAGTACAAAGGCAGGCAACTGCCCCACCGTATGGTGAAATTGCTGCTGCCATACCGGGGGAACCTCTCAATATCAGTCTGAAGATGTGGGATCTGTACAGCAGGGTGGGTTATTAGCTGCTCAAGGAAATGTTGTGACCCCTCCAATTTACCCACAAATTCCCGTAGTACCCAACGTTGCTTTGCAACAGGTAGACCAACCTATGCAGTTAAGGTCAGGACCAGCAGGGCAAGGACGTTGGGCTATTAAACTTTCTGACCATTCAGAAGCTCTTCCCTTAATACAAGTTGCAAACCCACAAGCTGAAGATGTTGGACAAGAACCAGCTATTTTAGTTTATCGTCCCTGGGCTAGAGAGGATATAAAATGAGTTACGGATGGTATCCCTCATCCCAAGGTTAATTTTCAAAGGTTTTCTGAGGACATAGTTGGTATGCGTTTAAGTTATCATCTAAATGGTTTAGAAGTAGAACAAGTAGTGCGACAAATCTTAGGTCCAGATTGGCACTTAGTTTGTGGTACTTGGACATGTAAGGCAGATGACGGCACTACATTAAAGCATAATTCTGGGGTGTTAGACACACGAGTCACTGATCTGTTAAAGAGAATTTCTGATAAGTGGCGTCCAAGAGCAGATTGGACAGTAATAAATCAGTGCATTCAAAATGATGATGAATCTGTGGATCATTATATTGTAAGACTGACAGAAGTGTTCAATAACCATTGTGGAATGATGATTCCGCAGGATCAGACTAATGATAGTCCGTATGAACAGCAATTGAAAAATGCTTTTCTTAAAAGGTTGTAAGACTCCAATACATAGTTTTATAACTAAGCACATGGTAGATCACAGAACATGTAGACTGCAACCTTTGTTTGAATATGCACGGCATGCTGAGCAACATTTTAATCTAAAAAAGAAAAAGAAAGTACAAGTGTTGGCAGTAGGGGATGATGGTGGGATATTCCTAGTACAGGACCAAAGGGGGCAAGGGTGCCGTGGTGGCGTAAAAAAAATGTGGGGGCCCGCAATGGGACACGTTAAATGAACCGGGTGGACATTCAGCCTATAGGAAAAGGTTAAAACGTGGAGAATGTTTTAAATGCGGTAGACGTGGGCACTTCGCTGCCGACTGTGAAGAGTGGCAACATCCCCCACAGCTTACGAACAAGGGCTCCGCATGACTATATGATAGTAAAGAAAGGTGCCATCTTCATTATGGGGATAATGAAGAGGCAGACACTCTCTACGATGAATGTCAGAAACACTCTACTGGAAGGGCGGGATTGTGACGGTGAAGTCATAAACCTGGCAAATTTGGGTATTGCTATGCATCTAGATCAGAAACCCATGATAGAGTTTTTGGTTGAGGGACAAAAAGTGGAGTTTTTATGTGATTCAGGTGCATCGCGTACACTTTTGGGTCCAGCAGTTCTGCCTCCGAACTGCGAAACAGATAAGTTTGTCCTTGTAAAAGCGGAAAACGGGAAAATTTATAAGGAACCACTGTCTCTTCCTCTACTGTTCACAGATCCGCAAACAAACCAAACTGTTAGGTGTAGGGTAATTATATCAAAAGTTTGTCCAGTTAATTTGCTAGGAAGAGATTTGATGCATGTGTTTGGAATAGTGGCAATTCCCACACCTAAAGGTATTGAGGCAAAAAGGTTAGCGGATGGCTTAGTAGTACAGGGAGTACAAGACTTGTTTTACTGGTATAGCCTAGACTTGATTTCAGACGGCCCGGGGAGGGTTGATGCAGAGTTGATCAATCTAGCTCTAAGTAAATCTAGGAGCAGGTCACCACAGGTTGCGGCGCACTTACATTCTACAATGTTCTATAAGGCCCCTGGTCCGGATAAAGAATTTGAAAAAGAATTCTTTAAGCACAAGTGTGCAAGGATAATTTTGAATGATATGTTTTGGGATACGCAAGGTAACGCAGTAGTAACCTGTACTTTGGCTAAGGAAATGAGTTCTTTATATCGCTCAAGTTACAGCCCACATATCTCAGTTACTAAAGCAGTGGGGACACATTGGGTAGATTTGGCGAAAAAGGTAACGATTTGGAACACAATGTCTGAAAGTCAGTTGAAAGATCAACAGATCCAGGTACAAAGATTAAATTGGGTGACTTGGGCACGATCAAGTGTGCACCTCAGGGATGACAAAACAGAAATGGCATGACAAATCCTCCTAACTCAAGAGGAAGATAGTGCATTAAGTGCCTTGCCTGTAGATTTATGGTCAAAAGGTAAAGGAGATGTAGGATTAATGAAAACAGCAGGTGAAGTTTGTATAACTGCAAAGTCAGGTTTTAGACCTCGTAAGCACCAATATCCACTAAGTAAGCAAGCAGAGGAAGGAATTAAGCCAGTTATTGAACAGCTAAAACAGGTAGGAATTCTTGTTGAATGCCCAGATTCACCCTGCAGTACTCCGTTTTTTCCTGTAAAGAAACCGGATGGGTCATGGAGGTTGGTTCAGGATTTACAAGCAGTTAATTCAGCTGTGATCCCAAGAGTACCGGTGGTCCCTGACCCCTATACATTACTTAATGATTTACTACCTCAGCACAGATATTTTTCTGTCATAGATATAAGCAATGCCTTTTTCTCCATACCACTACACAAGGAGAGTAGATTTTGGTTTGCATTCACTTTCCAAGGTAAAAGATACACATACACCAGATTGCCACAGGGTTATTGTGAGAGTCCGACAATATTCGCACAAGAAATGGCTGCGAATTTAGCTCAGCTTGTTCCCCCAGAGGGAAGCCAGGTTCTGTTGTATGTAGATGATATTTTATTGGCCTCACCCACGCAGGAAAGTTGTAAAAAGGATACCCTAGCCCTTCTTAGTTTTTTAGCTGAGCAAGGACATAAAGTAAATAAAGAGAAATTACAATTGTGGAAAGCACAAGTAAAGTACTTGGGTTATTTAATCTCGCAGGAAGGTAGACAATTGGAAAATAAAAGAAAACAAGCAATTCTTGAAGCACCTATGCTTATGACTAAGCGGGAGATGATGTCGTTTTTAGATGTGACTAATTTTTGTAGAAGTTGGATTCCTAATTATGCTGAAAAAGTAGGGCCATTGACCGCACTGATCTATGACACTCCCATGGCAGCTAAAAGTAATATACAGTGGACAGATAAGGCAATACAAGCATTTAATGGAATTAAGCAATTGATAGCATGATCCTCTGTTTTGGGTTTTCCAAACTATTCTAAGCAGTTTGTACAAATGGTTGATTGTAAGGGAGGATATATGACTTTGGTTCTGGTACAAGTACATGGGGATAAACAGAGACCGATAGCTTTTTATTCCTCCAGATTAGATCCTGTTGCAAGGGCATTGCCGCATTGTGTTCAAGCTGTAGTGGCAGCCGCCATGGCAGTGCAAGCCTCAGCATCATTAGTTTTGTTTCACCCATTAAAATTGCAAGTTCCACATTCAGTAGCTACCATACTTTTGCAAGATAAGATAACCTTTTTATCTCCTAGTCGACATTTGTCGTGTATGACAGTGCTGCTGACACAGCCACATATGACCATAGAAAGATGTACTACTCTTAACCTGGCGACACTTTTGCCGACTTCAGAAGAAGGTACTCCACACGTTTGTTTAGAGAGCATTCATAACAAAGTACTTCCCCGACCAGATTTAACGGATATTCCGTTGGTAGATTCTGATCTTGTTTTGTTTGTAGACGGATCAGCAAAGAAGGACACTGTAGGAAAAACATTAGTAGGGTATGCAGTCACCACAGAAACTGAAGTTTTGGAAGCAAAAGGATTGTCAAACATTTATTCTGCCCAAGCAACTGAGTTAGTGGCTTTGACTCGAGCTTGTACCTTAGGGGAGGGTAGAAAAGTGACAATTTATACAGATAGTCAATATGCTTTCTCTACTGTACATGTTTTCGCTCAACAATGGAAGAATAGGGGAATGGTTACTGTGACAGGCAAACCAATAAATCACAGAGATTTAATTTTAGTTGTTAGATGCAGTGCAATTACCACTTCAGATAGCGATATGCAAATGCTCAGCACATACTAACAAAAAAGATCCTGTCTCCAGGGGAAATGCTTTTGCTGATATGGCTGCAAAAAAGGCAGCTCAAGAAAATGATTCGCTTTTACATGACAATGATTTAGAGCCCGGACACCTCTTAGACTTAGAGACACTAAAAGTAATGCAAACATTGACAACACAGAAAGAAAAATGTCGTTGGGTGAAATATGGTATCACTCAACAGGATGGGTTGTATAGGGCATCAGATGGCAAAATGGTATTACCCTCAAACCTTTTTAGGTATGCTGCATTGGTTAGCCATGGACCTGCCCATGTAGGAGTACAGACAATGGTTCAAATAGTGTCTAAGGTGTTTTGGTGTAAAGGATTTTCAACTTATGCAAAGCAATTCTGTTTATCTTGTTTATTATGTGCAAAGTATCATGCTCTGGGGGGAGTTAAAAAAAAATCTCAGCAGGCATTCCCTACCCCTCCATATCCATTCCACACACTCTGCATGGACTTTATTGAGTTGACACCTTCAGAGGGAAAAAGGTTCTGCCTAGTTATAACTGATGCTTTTTCTAAATGGGTAGAAGCTTTTCCAGTAAAGCAACCTGATGCACACACAGTAGCAAAGCTTTTGACAACAGAAATAATTCCCCGATTTGGCCTTCCAAGGGGCATTTATAGTGATAATGGGTCTCATTTTGTAAACCAGATTGTGCAGAAGTTGGGTCAAGTGTTTCAAATTGATCTCAAGTACCATTGTGCTTACCATCCGCAGTCAGCTGGACTGGTGGAGAGACACAATAGTGTCCTGAAGAGTAAGCTCTGCAAACTGATGGCAGAAACACATAGATCATGGACTGCGTGCCTTCCTTTGGCACTCCTGTAAATGCGAATCTCACCCTCCTACAAAGGACTTACACCATTTGAACTTTTGTTTGGGAGACCATATTACGTCTCGCAGTGGCAAGGATTGTTGCCAGCGGAACGTGAGGGGGGTGAGGATCTGGCTGATTATATGAAGAAGTTGCTAAATGTCAAGTCTCTTGTAACCAATGACTCCTTTGCAGATTCCAGAAGTGAAACCTTGTTAAGCGTGGCACCCGGGGACTGGGTGTGGATCCGAATTGTGAAGAGAAAGAACTGGTCATCCCCTAGGTGAGAAGGCCCATATCAAGTACTTATCTCGACACCTACGGCTGTAAAGATCGCAGAGAGGACTTCGTGGATTCATATCACCCACTGTAAAAAACTTAAGACTTTTCCTTCTACCATTGATGTTGGTCAGACTCCATCGGACCCCTGAATGCAAAGTCTGACTGCAAAGGAAGGATGGCCATGTTCAACTGGTACTTGAACTGTTACGTGATGATGATTTTGGTGGCGAAAGTAAATATGTCCATACGAGAAGGAACAGTTGTGAGAGAAAAAGGAATGGTGGTGCTGCAAGCGCAAACAGGTGTTACTACTATGTTCAAGGTAAAACTTTGTGAAGGAATTTTGGACTGTGCTAAATGAAACAGTAATGATTTCCTGACTCTTGCAAAATACTTGTGCAATAGAGACTGTGCGTCCTGGTCAAATGTTTGGTGATCAACAAATGTGAACGGATGGGAAACAAGTGGTGCAGTGATACCGGAGAAAGATAAGAGCAGGCAACAAAGAATAAAAATTGCGCATTTCCAAGGTACTGAAGTAATTACTATAACCATCGTGTCACCACAAGAAAGTGATTCAGGAGTTTATGGAATCGGAGTGTCTCTTCCAATTGGAACTGATCTTTTGGGGACTTTCCAACTTAAAGTGCAAAGCCTTAAAAATGCTACAAGTAAAGCAGATTTTGCCTTCACAGAGGAAGAACAGTTGTTACTCGAGACAGGATTCGTACACCATAATGAATGGCTATCTTGGGTTAGATATAGTACCCGAGAGGCACATCGTGAGAACTGTGTTTCTTGTGCTGAAGGTAAACAGCAACTAGCGACAGTCCCATTGATGCAAGCTGAAGGTAACCTAACGTGTCTGTTAAAGTTATTCTTCAACAAAACTGAAGATAAATGCAAAAATGAAACCCAGCGTTTTCCAGCCATAAGCAAAGTTGAGAAACCGCCTACAGCGATTTCTTATCCAGGTTCGTATATGTGCATTTCCAGAGATGACACAGGAAAGAATTATGGCAATATGGGAGAGAACTATTGCAATGTTACTGTGAGTGGCAATGAGAATCCATTTCTGGAGAACCAAACTCCTAGTTTAGCAGACGTTTGGTGGTTATGTGGAGACAACAAACTCAGATCAAGGCTTATGATTCCCTGGAAGGGAACTTGTGCACTTGTAAAGTTAATTCTGCCATTCTACATTTTCCCAGTTCCAGCAAGCAATTTCGTAAGAGAACCTGAAATAAAGCAGAAGTGGTTGAATAAGAGAAAGAGAGGGGCACCGAAGCAATCCTTCGATAACAGTGTCTACATCGATAGCATTGGCGTACCAAGAGGCGTGCCTGATGAATACAAAGCAATAAACCAAATAGCAGCTGGTTTTGCATCCATCTTTGTCTGGATTCAACCCAATAAGAATGTGGATTGGATCAACTACATTTACTATAACCAGCAGCGTTTTGTGAACTATACCAAAGATGCATTAAAAGGTATTGCTGAACAACTGGAGGCCACTTCGCAGGTGGCATGGCAGAATCGAATTGCATTAGATATGCTCCTGGCCAAAGAAGGAGGAGTTTGCAAGATGTTTGGGACTTTCTGTTGTACATATATTCCAAATAACACTGCCCCTGATGGCAGCATCACGGGAACTTGTGCACTTGTAAAGTTAATTCTGCCATTCTACATTTTCCCAGTTCCAGCAAGCAATTTCGTAAGAGAACCTGAAATAAAGCAGAAGTGGTTGAATAAGAGAAAAAGAGAGGCACCGAAGCAATCCTTCGATAGCAGTGTCTACATCGATAGCATTGGCGTACCAAGAGGCGTGCCTGATGAATACAAATCAATAAACCAAATAGCAGCTGGTTTTGCATCCATCTTTGTCTGGATTCAACCCAATAAGAATGTGGACTGGATCAACTACATTTACTATAACCAGCAGCGTTTTGTGAACTATACCAAAGATGCATTAAAAGGTATTGCTGAACAACTGGAGGCCACTTCGCAGGTGGCATGGCAGAATCGAATTGCATTAGATATGCTCCTGGCCAAAGAGGGAGGAGTTTGCAGGATGTTTGGGACTTTCTGTTGTACATATATTCCGAATAACACTGCCCCTGATGGCAGCATCACTCGAGCTTTGAAAGGTTTGGAGATGTTATCCGAAGAATTGGCAGAGAACTCTGGGGTAAATAATCCTTTCGCAGACTTTCTACAAGCGTGGTTTGGAAAATGGAGTCATCTCATCAGCAGTTTCCTGGTGTCCATCGGAGTCGCTGCGGCTATCGTGGTGGTATGTGGTTGCTGTTGTATACCCTGTATCAGAGGTCTTCTACAAAGACTGGTTGATACTGCTGTTACGAAAACAATGTACCAGCAGTTGCAACAGACTGGTGAAAGTGAATGCATTGAAATGTGACTTTTGCAAATGTTTTGAAGTTTAAAAGTTTGTCTTGCAAATGAAGTAATGTATGCAAAGAAAAACTTAGTTTTTACCATATATTGCTGAAATAAAAAGACAAATAAAAGTGTTTTGAGGGGGGAAATGTTAAGAGAAAAAGTTTTAAAACATACTGTTATTTGTCTCTCTCTCCCATCTAGCAAAATGAATATGCTATTTGCTGAAGTGTTGGTAAGAAAAGGTCATTGAACCATGTTTATTAAAGATGGGCTTTATCTATGATAGATGTAGTTTGCTTATGAACTTGAATAACATCTGTTTTCTATATTTCTGAATAAGAGTTAATTTACTGAGGCAGGCTGTGGAAAATTCCAGCTACCACTGTTGAACTAAGTATACTGTACCTTTTTGAACATTCTACACTAACTGTGGTTTTGAGGTAAATGTTCTACACTAGCTGTGGTTTTGAGGTAAACATTCTATACTAGCTGTGGTTTTGAGGTAAAGCATTCTTTTCTGAGGTAAGTTGTGATCCTAGATGTTTTTCATAGCCAACTGTCAACTGTTAGAAATGTAACAAAAGCTATTTTGGCTAGTAACAGGAAAGTATAAAAGTTGATATCAGTAAACAAGCTGATCAGATTGAGATCATCTTGGCCAACATGCTGCTGTAATCTGGTTAGCAGTTAATAAAGGAAGTTTTCATCACCTGAGGCAGATGTGACTCGCTTGAATTTTTTCTTCTGACACGCCCCATAAGCTTGACCAGCCTGGTCTGCAAAGCTATGGAAAGGATCATTATGGAACTCATAAACAAAGACATCGGGGACCTACAGACAATTGACCCTACCCAGTTCGGCTTTGTAAAAGGCAGATCCTGTCTTTTAAACCTGGTGGACTTTTTTGAAATGGTCACTAGAGTCATCGATGAAGGCAAAGCAGTTTATACAGCCTACCTGGATCTGGCAAAAGCCTTCAACACAATACCCCACTCAGGCATCATAGACAAGCTCAACAGCTTAAATGTAAACCCGTTTGTCACAAGATGGGTTGCAAACTGGCTAAAGGACAGAACCCACAAAGTCAGAATAGCTGGAGCTATGTCAGACTCTAAGCCAGTCACAAGTGGAGTCCCACAGGGCTCTGTCTTGGGACCTCTCTTGTTCGGCATTTATTTCTCAGATGTGCAGGCAAACATAGGGGGGTTGTGGCTGACAAGGTTCGCAGACGACTGCAAACTAGGCGCCATAGTCGACACACCAGCTGACACATGCATCCTCCAGAAGGGCCTCACAGAAACAGACGACTGGTGCCGGAGTCATGGCCTTAAACTGAATGCCAAAAAATGTATAGTCATCCCCTTTGGAAAAAACAAAGTACCCACAAATTACCACATAGGTGGTAATCCATTAAGTACGGAAAAAGTAATCAGAGACCTGGTGACCCAAGTTGACAGTGACCTCTCATTTGACACCCACGTCGCTAAAGTGGTTAGAAAGACCTTCTACCTTGCCCACCTTATCATGAAGGGATTCACATCCAGATCAAAGGATGTCATTGTACCCTTATATTCCTCCCTTATCAGGCCTATGATTGAGTGCAATGCCCCATTTGGTATGTACCTCACCCGGCACCTGCAGTAGCTGGAGAAACCCCAAAAGTACCTTACCAAGAGGATCAAGGGTCTCCAGCATAGGTCATATGCTGCCAGACTGAAAAAGCTCCAGCTCTACTTAGTAGCATACCGCCTGCTCAGAGGTGATCTGTGCCTTACGTACAAGGCCATGTCCAATTCAGAATTAATGGACATGCTCCACCTCAAAAAATCCAAATCCATCAGAGCCACGAGAGCTAAAGATCTAAACCTCAGCACAAATATGAATAGGACATGCTGGATGGACAGATTCATAACCCAGAGGCTTCCCGCACTCTGGAACAGGATACCTGTCCATGTTAGGCAGAGCCCCTCACTGACTCTCTTCAAGAGAAATCTGGACGAATGGATGGGTGATCGTAGGTTTACTCCGGGGGTCATCTCTGTGTCATTGCTAGATAGAGGCACAGTAAACTAAATTTAATTAAATTGTACACTTTTGTATCATTACATGGGGTGGTGAAAGCCACATACACTTTGGCTAGGCTTATAAATGCCCTAGGGCAGATAGCCTAGTACTATACTATGAAACTATGGTGTCTTTAAGATAACTGCATACATGCACTGCTTTCTAGTACCATGCTGTCATCATCTCATGCTAGGGCTTCAAAAACATTTTGCAATGTTTATTGTTAGTATTTGGAGTCAGGAGGCCCTTATTAGATTATAACAGAATATGTGTGCGGGGTGGAGTAAAGTCCCAGTTTCAAAAACTTCAGAAATATATTTAAAGCAATATTGCAACTGTGCAATGAAAGCTTGGTTTTATAATCACTTAGTGAAGGGCAAGGTCTAAAATGCTGGATGAATCCCACAACGCCACTTCTCACCCAACTCTCTTAATCCCAAACTAGAAGACAAGCAAGCACATGCACAGAAAAGCATTTAGTTCCCCACATTACTGCTGTTGCACTGGCAAGCTTGTGGAAGTGTCTGACTCAGGAACCAGTCTGCAGCAAGAGCTCCCAGCATGCATATGCTTACCTCTCCTCAAGAGCAGTGTTCCTCATTTTGAGTCTTAAAAATTCATGCTGCTCCACATTGAAAGGATCTATCACACATTTATTAAGAGATTTTTTTAACAAATAAGCCTATCAAATTATCTTTATTATCATTATTGTTATTTTTATTAAAAAGATGAGCTTCATAATTAAAGCTGTAAGAGTTACTGACGATGAATAAGCTAGAGAGCCATAGGTTCATAGGCAAGTACCAGGCTAGCTGTCCTTGCAGGTCATTTAAGCCTAGCCAGTTTCCCTTTTGGTGCATGGATTAATGACTACAGATAATATGAGGGGACTCAAGCATGGGATAAAGCATTTAGGAGCTGCCTCCAACCATTAGTTGTAAAAGAGGCAGTCCTGGATTAAATTTTCTATTACCCATTCACAGATCCAAATTGTACTTGAATATGGACAGGGATTAACTTTGTTTTAGGCAGATGAGGAGTTTCTTCCAGCTCAGTAGTATCCTCTGCAAGACATACCTGTCCCGGCAAACCGTTCTATTGATGTTGCAGAAGAGGTTTAGATGTCTGGACTGTGTATTTCTGATGCCATCTGACTTCCTGATGTGCAAAGCAAGTACTGGGTCAGAGGATGCCTTGTATACCAGATAAAGAAAACCTCTCAGCAGTGTGTAGGATAAAGAGTATACTGACAGGGCTTTAAGGCAGTCCATGTAGGACATATTGTTTAGGCCCTGTATCCTTTTAGTAATGCATCTCTGTGGGCATTTGAATTTTTTCTGTGTCTGGATAGATACATGCCAAAGGGTGCATTATACTCAAAGATTGGCCTAATGAGGGCTCAGTAAAGGGGGAGAATGACATTTCTGGATCTAGTCACAATACTTTTGTTTATCAACTGTGCAAAAAACAAGGACTTTCTTACGACAGTGGACACATGTTCGTAGAAAGTTAAGTCTCTTTCCATACATGTTCCCAAATCTCAAACAAATGGGTCAGCTCTCAGGGGCATATTGTCAATGTGTCTGTTCCCTGGGGTAAACAACTTCCCAAAGGATAAATAATGGATTTTCTGGCATTTAGTTTCAGTCCAGAAGTCTGGCACCAGTTATTTGCTTGGAACAAACCTTCCTGTAGGATGGCTACGTCATATGGGTAATGCAATAACTGCTCCTAACTTGCAGGAATCTGCACATAAATAATGATATGCTGCTATCACTGTAGTGTAAGCCATCTCAGTCATTATGGCTAAATCTTATCCATACAGCTCTGCTATGCATAATTCCATTTTCCATCCATGTTTTGACACTGTAATGTGCTTCTTGAACTAAATGTTGTAGCATATTCTTGCATCAATAAATATGTATATATTTATATATATATTTTTTAGCATATCCTTTTATCTGTAAATATGTTTTGTTCATTTCGTATGTGATCCTATTTGCTCAAGCTGTACTTGCAAGTGATCCATTAGGGCACTACCCAGTAAATAAGTAAATATATATAAATAAATAAACAGACAAACAAACCTAGCCAGAGCCTTTTGGTATTGGCTTTTACTTCAGACAAGTAAATGCCAAACAGGAAAGGCCCCAGCATGGCACCCTGGGGGACTCCATTGGTTACTGGTGTCTTTGTGTGGAAGTAACTACCCCTATTTTGATCTCCTGCATCCTATCTGTGAGCCAGTTGGCAATCCAGCAGTTGATGCAAGGGGTTATTCCAGTTTATTTAGCTTTTCTACAAGGATCAAGTGGCAGATTATATCAAAAGCCTTAGCCATGTCAAGGTATGAAGCGTGTACTCTTTTACCTTCACCCACTGCTCTCTTGACCTTTTCAAAGAAGTCCACCAGACTGAATAAGAACAACCTTCCCTTGATGAATCCAAACTGAAATACGCCCAGTGTTTGGAGGTTTCCTATATCCTTACCGATTAGTTGCCTGATAAGTTTTTCAACGGCTTTGCATATGAAGATAATCAAGTAAATGGGTCTGTAAAAGGTCCTCCCTTATGCAGGGTAATGGCTGTAACTGTTCTCCATCTGCAATGTACAAAACCTGTAGTGACCGATGTTGGCCAGTGTTGTTAGGGGTTGGCCAAATCATGTTTTGTGCTATTTAAGATGCAGAGATATTATTAGGAACAATCCATGCAGTATTTTTAGCTTTTGATAGCACTGTCAGAACTTGCTCTTGTGTGATATATATATCTTGTTGGATAGTCGATGGGGAAATAGGGGTAAAGTTTGTGCTGGATTTATCAGCCAGGAGATTAGCTATATCATCATCCTCAGTGTAGGTAACATTACTCACAATCAGCTAAGAGAACTGATGTGTTTTACTTCTGAGGTAATGAAAATGGACAAAAAAGGCCTTGTAACTGTGTTTGGCTTGGTTGATTATTTTAGCCTCAGACTTGGCACTGGTGGATTTTATTAAACTCCTAAGTGGTTTATTTATTTTAATGAGGAAGGTTCTGTCATGCTGGGAATTATTATTCTTACTTTTGGTCAAACTTCTCTTAATTTTATTGCAAAGCTTATTGATATTATAGTTTCACCAAGGGGGTTGTTTTCTGAGGTTTGCCCTGAGCTTGTTCCTACAGGGTGCAGCTGTTTACATGCTGGTAAAGTATAGTGGTGTATGCTTCCATGTATTAGTTACCTGGGTTTAGGATTGGAAGCTTGCAATGTACCACTCAAGAGTTGCCAATTTCGCTTAGAAATTTTTCTAAAAGCAACTTGGGTGGAAGGGATCTCCGGTTTCAATTCTATTTCATAGGAGACAGCCTTATGGTCAGACTTAACAAGTGATAAAGATACTCAAAGGATGGTGGAAGATGCCCCCATTTTAGTAAGGACAAGATCCAAGATATTGCTCCCTCTAGTGGGTATGCTAATTGTTCTTGTGCATTAGCGTTGGTGTAGGTGTCCCAGTTTATATTTAGATAGTTTAGATCTCCTAGGAAAATTGTATTGGGTTTAATTTTGAATGATTCAAGTTCCTGTAGATGGCTTTGTGACTTTCTTGGGTCATGGAGAGAGTTCTATAGCTAGCTAATATATGGTACAGGACCTTTCTAATTTTTTTTTTGACATGAAGAAGCTCTAGTGCATCATACTGCTTTACCAGCCTAGATACAAGTTTCTTCAGAATGAAGATTGAGACATCTCCATCTTCTTTCTCTTTCCTTGTGCAGTAGCTGGTCCAAACACATGAAAAGCATTACACCGCTGCAGAGTCTGAGTACTCTCTACTGTTTTAAACCATGTCTGAGTTACTACAAAGACATCTACATCCTCAAGGAAGAGGAGGGTTTGTAGGGAGTGGAGTTTCTTGTTTAGACTCCTAGCATTGATCAGTAACACCTTCACATTTTCTTTTGCTTGCTTCATTATGTTGTTAGGTGCATCAGGTTGTCATTACCTAAAAAAGGTAGTATGGGGGTGGCTAATGTCTTTGCCAATAATTGAAACCCTAGAGGGGACAAATGCAGGCCATCCCTGGTGAAGCAGCGTTGTCTGTCAATCATCTCGTACCAGGCTGACAAACATTGGATGCCCTTTGAACGACACCAAAAGCTTAACCAATTACTGATGTCTATTTTTTGCTCATATTGTGGCATCATCCTTGGAGAATGCTAGGCTCATACATATCTGGGACACACAATTTTAGAGTTCCATCATGTCTCTCTTCATGTAGTCCAGAGAGTTACATCTCAAGTCACTGACACCTTAATATACTATGACAGTCATACCACTACTTGCTCAAGGACTTGAGTAAGTGTGTGACCTGACAGATCCTGCACCAGACAAACAACTGTCACTCTTTGCTTGCTCAGCCTGGTATGAGGTACAGCTGTGTATCTTACAAAGGAGTCAGTTATAACCAGAATGTTAGATGGGTAGATGCCTACCTTATGGGCTGGGTATCTCTGATTTTGGGACTCCTTGTGCTATATGAGATGCTACAGTTAACTTGCCAAGTGTGCTTTGTGCCTGTGCTGCATTTTAGAGGTCTTTGAAGTTTAAGCAAGTTACGCTTTAGAATCTCAGGATACAATAACTTATGTTTGTATAGTGATGGCCTTAGAGATGTGTGGTATGTGGTGTACTGCTGAAGAATTCAGGGTCTGACTTTACTATGAGATTTTTGCCTCCTAGAAAATTATATATGTACATCTCTCACACATTATATTATGTTGTTCGAATTGTAAATGCTCATCAGACAGCATGAGACAATTATTACACTATCGCAAGACACCCATGTCAATCAGGCTGGCTAGAGATGTTGGGAGGAAGTGCAGGTCTATGGTCTCAACTGGAATGACTTGCAGGACGGGGACTACAACTGCTTGGAGTTCAGTTTGCTTGGAATACCGTTTGGGTGGACTTAGTACTAAGGCATGGGAAAATGCCTAATCATTAGTTCAGGGATGAGCTACAGGTCAGTGTGCGTTTAATTGTGCTTGATGCAGGTTATTTCAGACTCAGACCTAGATTTCTAAGGTTGTATACATGTTTGCAGGTCTGTTAGAGACAAAAAAGCTCTTGTGTAGACAATCCACTACAGATGAAGTAAAACAGCAGTGCATTTTTATTCCCCTTTTAATGAAAAACTAGTTTCTCAAGTATGCATACAATTAGCCTAGTACCTACCTATGAACCTATCTGCCTGAGGGTATTTATAAGCCTAGCCAGAGTGTGTCAGCTTTCGCCTCCCCACTGATTAATTAACCGAGCCTCTGTCAAGAAGAGCCAATGAAGTGATCCCAGGGGTGTATTTTCTGTTACCCATCCACTCGTCAAGGTTTCTCTTGAAGAGTGTTAGTGAGGGGCTCTGCCTAATGTAGTTAGGAATCTTGTTCCAAAGCATGGGGAATCTCTGTGACAGGAATCTATCCCTCCAGCATATTCTATTTATTGTTGTGGTGAGGTTTCGCTCACTAGAGAGAATGGCTCGCAGTGACTTGGATTTCATTAGGTGGAGCATGTCCATCTATTCTGAGCTGGACATGGCTTTGTAAGTCTCGCAGAGATCACCTCTGAGTACGCGATATGCCACTGAGTACAGCTGGAGTTTTTCCAGTCGGGCTGCATAGGACATATGTTTGAGGCCAGTAATCCTCTTGGTGAGGTACTTTTGTGATCTTTCCAGCTGTTGGAAGTGTCTTGTGAGGTACATCGCAAACGGGGCTCTGTACTCTATGATGGGTCTGATGAGTGACGAGTAGAGGGGCACTATAACCTCCTTATTTATAGATGCTAACCCTTTAGTAATTAGATGGGCTACATAGAAGGATTTCCTAACTACTTTGGCAATATGATTGTCAACGGAGAGATTACTATCTACCTGGGCCCCAGATCTCTTATTACCTCTTCTGTATTAAGGGGGCTGCCACCTATGTGGTAATTCATGGGTGTTTTGTTTTTCCCCAAACTGGATGACTATGCATTTTTTGGCATTTAGCTTACAACCATGACTTTAACACCAGGTGTCTCTCTCAGTAAGGCCCTTTTGGAGAATGTCCGTGTCAGCCGGAGAGTCAATTATGGCTCCCAGTTTGCAGTCATCGGCGAATTTGGTTAGCCATAGTCTTCCTATATTTGCCTGTACTTCTGAGAAGTATAGGCCGAACAGTAGGGGTCCCAGGACTGAGCCTTGTGGGACACCACTTGTGACTGGCTTAGAGTCAGACCTGGAGCCTGCTATTCTTACTGTGTGAGTTCAGTCTGTAAGCCAGTTGGCAACCCATCTCATGATGTAAGGGTTTATGTTCAGGCTGTTGAGTTTTTCTATAATTCCTGAGTGGGGAATGGTGTCAAAAGCCTTGGCGAGGTCAAGGTAGGCTGTGTGAACTACCTTCCCCTCATCTATGGCCTTGGTGACTATCTCTAAGAAGTCAACCAGGTTTAGTAGGCATGATCTGCCCTTAAGGCCGAACTGGGTCGGGTCAAGTGTTTGGAGGTTCCCAATGTCTTTGTTAATGAGTTCCATGATGATGCGCTCCATAGCTTTGCAGACCAGGCAAGTCAGGCTTATGGAGCGATAGTTACCAGGGTCAGTTGTGGCCCCTCCTTTGTGGAGTGGAATAACTGCTGCTGTGCGCCATTCTATGGGCACGTAGCCTGTGGAGAGTCTGAGGTTGAACAGTGTGTTTAGGTGGGGGGTTAGTTCATTCTGTAGCTTGTGCAAGACACGGACTGACCCCATTGACGATGTGCTTCTGGCTTTTGAAAGGGCTGTTTTCACTTGTCAGTCTGTGATTTCCGGGACACTACACTTTTCCGGTATTGTTGTGGGCCCTTTTGGGGGTGAGAGGGGGTTGAAGTTTGCACTGAATCTATATGCCAGGATGTTGGCAAAAATCAGTGGGTTCAGTATATTTTGTGCTATTTTGCACTAGCTCAGAGCATATCTGCAAGTTACCACTTAGATTATTGACATAGATAAAAAAGGCTTTGTGGTTATCTTTTGAATCCTTGGCTATTTTTCTTTCAAAGTTAGCCTTGGAGGATTTTATGAGGAACCTTAGTTTCTTACTGATACTGATCAGGCAGGTCTTTCCTTCTTGGGATTTGCTTTTTTCTGAACTAGTTTCCTCCTTCTATTGTATAGCCTGTTTAGGGCAGGGGTCCACCAGACTGGTTTCCTTCTCTTAGGGGAGGAAGTCTTGGTTTTGCTAGGGATGGCACGATCCATGCATCCTTGTAGGTGCTCATAGAGTGCATTTGTAAAGGTTCCTGCATCTTGGACACTGTTATCCTTTAGCGTGGGGGCTGTGAAACTTATCACCTCTGTCTTAAGTAAGGTGAAGTTTGTATAGAAAAGTTTTTCACTGTGTTTTCCTTGGTTGTAGGGGGTGGTGTGGTGTGGACATCCAGAGTGATTAGTTTATGGTCTGATCTAACCAGTGACGGGTTGACCTCCGGTGTGGAACACCTGTCGCCCATGTTGGTGATGACCAGGTACAATATGTTTTCACCTCTGGTAGGGGAGTTTACCAGCTGATCCAGGGCATTTGAGTTGATAAATTCCAGGAAGCGCTGGACCTGGGAGTTTGTACTTGAGTAGTTTTCCCAGTTAACGGTAGGGTAATTGAAATTGCCCAATATCAGGGTGTTAGGTAGGACCTTCATGTTTTCCAGTGTCTCCAGAAAGGCGGCATGGTGGTCCTGGGTCATGGAGGGTGATCTGTAGCAGGCTACAATTTGCATTGCAGATTTGCCTGATGTTAGTTGCACATGGATGATCTTGGAGGCATCATGCTGCGCCACTAACCTGGAGGTGTAGGCATCCTTGATGAATATGGATACACCCCCTCCTTTTGTGTTTCGGTCCATGCTCTGTTGCCGAAATGTGTGGTATGAGTTGTAGCCCGGTGCTCTGTGGAGTCTTAAACCAGGTTTCAGTTACTGCACAGATGTCAACGGTCTCCATACTGAGGAGTGTTTTGAGCGCGTGCATTTTGAGATTTAAACTCCTGGCGTTGAGTAGCATAACCCTCATTTTTTTTTTTATTTGTGCTGTTTACGGAGGTGGATTTGACTTTTGAGCCTTGCCTAAAAAAAGGCACGATGGGGGCAGCAAGAGCCTTGGCCAGTATTCGAAAGCCTAGGGGTGACAGGTGCAAGCTGTTTCTTGCGAAGCAATGAGGCCTGTCAAGCATGTCATCCCAGGCTGACTGACACTGGATCCCCTTTGAATGACACCAGAAGCTTAGCCAACTGTTGAACTTGATATTTTTTTCTTTATACTGCGGTATCATTCTTGGTGAGGGCAGGATGCTACTCAGGGTCAGGGTCATACCCGCCTGGGCTACATGATCAGAGAGGCAACAACAGTAAAAAATACACTTAAAACAGCTTTAGATGACTACAAGCAATCAGAAAAGACTTTTAAACAAATTACCAAATTAACCAGTAAAAAAATCTCAAAACTGAGCCCTGTTCCTGTAGTCTTCAATCAGACAAGTTCTAACTGCACACTCCTGCCACTGGGGTACAGGGGAACCTTCTCCAAAAAGAGGGCCTGGATTAGTGCTCAAGTTATACAAACAAAGCTAGATTCAGCAGGCCTGGATCTAGTCTATGCTACAGCAAACACAACAACTTAGCAGACTTTGCTCATTTGGACTAGTGAAAGTTTTAGTCACCTATGCCAACTCACTGGAGAAGATAGCCAAGCCACATGGAGAGACGAAAACACTGGCATTACAGTACACTCCAGCACCCTGTTTCTAAATGATCTGCTCATAGGAAAATCATGTAATAACTACCCACAAACACACACACCTGATGTGCCATTTTACAACACAATAACATGTTTAATCAACAACTTCACACAAACGTGTCAGTAGGTGACCTCACTATTCGAACATCAGATACTCTTTGGCATAAATTGAAATGAACTTCCGGATAACCACACAACACAGAAGTTAATATCAATACATACCCAGCTATAACATGCACCATTTGCACGTCTGCGTACATGACCTATTGACCCAATTTATACAGTGTTTTTCCCCCGATTACTTTGCTCAGAAACACAAAAATCGGGGATATGTAGTAAGAAACAAACTCACCTTTCTTCAACATAATTAACATACGATTCCCCATTCAGAGTTACAAGTCATATTATTTTGCACTTTAAATTGACGCTTTTTGCGAAATAGTTGATAAAAGTATTACACTTACCAACTACGAAAGAAATTTCTTTTTCTAAGTCAACTATGCAGTCGAATAAATTCCAATAGAGTACTGTAAAACAACACCAAAGGGAATGACAGCTGTTAGTCACTATGACAACAATACTAATCATTTCGAACACACGCGCTTCAACTCCCGCGGCAATCAGCACGTACAAAGCGAACCAATTACAATGAACGACATCTGCCATCCTACGAAAAGGGACGTGAGTCCAAATAAAGTAACCCGGAAGTATTGACGTAAGGTTATTTAAGCACGCATTAAGGAAGCGTAGGTGGTTAGTATTAGTAAAGGTAATAACTATGTTATTAACTTTGTATTAAGGTTAAGTTATGTTTTGAGGATGTGGTGGTAATGCACTGTTGGAATGTGGGTTCCTGGGAACGAGCTGCGCTAAGTGAAAACATTTTTGCATATGAAGTTGTTAATAAATTTCCATTAAGTGGGTTAAAATTATTTCCCCCTCCCGATTTTGATTAGGAATACCACCTGTCTGTGTTTCTGTGCGTCTTGCTAAAAGCACAAGAAGGCAAGCGTCCAGCGATTCTTAGAAATATGTTATAGTTTTCTCTAACGGCAAACAAGTGAGTGTTTGTAACTATGGGTTGTCATGCAAAATATATTTTTATAAGAAAAAAATGTCCCACTCGGACATTTGAAAATATTTACCGACTACTGTTTACAGCAAGAAAAACAGTTACGATTAAGAGTGCGTGCAGTAAACGCGCTTTCTGTTTCAATTTACGTCAAATAAACGGCCATATTCTGATTAGGATAGGATTATATGAGATTACTAGGCTAACAGCCCCTTGGTTTTTACAAGACAAGTTCAACCCGTGCTCCCAAGGGTGTCTGGTTCAAGTAGACACTAAAATCAGCGACTATTGTTCCTGTCAAAGAGGTACGCAGGTAGAACCCCGGGGTGAATACCCATCCAGTCCTCCAAAATACTTTAAATAGGGCCAACGAAGGGCTTTAATTAGTAGGAAGCTTGTTCCAAAGGTAAGGCAACATGCATGAGACAAATGTGTCTCTCCAGCAAGTTCTGTTGATGTCACATACTAGGTTAAGCTCCTTTGAGCGACCCCCGTGTGTCATTTGATGTGCAGCATTTCTATTAACGCTGGGTCAGATATTGTTGTATATGCATAGCACAGGTTGCCTATGAGCAGTCTGTACGACGCAGAGTAAAGTGACAATGATTTCAGTCTGTCTGCATACGACTGATCTTGAAGACCCTGAATTTTCTTTGTAAGTAACCTTTATGGTCTTTCCAATTGCAACAGGTGTTTGGAAAGGAACATAGCAAAGGAGCATTGTACAGAGGGTTATACTTTTTTCTAGATTCATTACCCTTACTTATGAGATGAGCAATATAAAATGTCCTTCTTACCACTGTGGAGATATGATGATCAAAGTTAAGGTTGCTGCTGACCTGTGTGCCGAGATCTCTCACCACTGACTATGTACTTAGAGTATTACTATTGATGTGGTAGTTTGCAGGAATGTCACCCTTGTCAAATAGGATAATGCATTTTTCTGCATTAAGTTTAAGACCTTGACTTTGGCACCAGTCATTGGTGTGCCTAAGACCCTTTTGCAGGATGTTGACATCGCTAGGGATTTTAGTGATAGCTCCCAGTTTGCAGGCATCAGCAAACTTTGTCAGCCACAGTCCTTCAGTTTTAGCCTGTACTTCGGAGAAATAGATTCTAAACAGTAGGCGTCCCAGAACCCATCCCTGTGAAACACCACTGGTGAAGGTCTGCTGGAGGAAGTGGAGTCCCCTATTTGACCATATGAGTTCCATCAGTGAGCCAGTTTGCAACCCACCTGACAATATACGAGTTAATACCCCATTTTTGTTTTTTTAATTTCTCCAAGTGTTTTGGATTTCAATACCATGACAGGAAAAACCCCATTCCTAAGTCAGAATATGATTAAAGTTCATGAAATTAGTACTGTTTCAATCTTTGATGTTAGCAAGAAGTGCTCTTTGCAGCACTTGCAATGTGTCCATTAATGACTCCTTCTGCAGTTCGTATGGAGTTGCACGTATTGGTAACATATCAAGTATGATTGTAAATTCTTTTTAGAAAACTCATTGCTCTTACTACTACTGGAACTGTGCATCTTTCTTCCACATTGCCCTCATATCTTCCTGGAACTTTTACTTTGTGTCTCTTTGTATGTAAGACACTGTAGTCACTGTGTGTAACGATTTCAATAATCAATGCTACTTTTGTCTTCTTTTCGTGGACTACAGCTGGTTTTCTTGTATCTATTTTTTGTACTGTTGGTAATGGATGATCCTGTGTGATATAAACTTTATTATTTTCTGTGATGCTTTGTGGCTCATGTTTCCAGTGCTTTTCAGTTACTTCACTATTATAATGTTTGCACAATCCCCAATGCAACAGTCTTGCCACATTATTATGCCTTTCAGTAGACAGTCCTTCCGCCATTAGTATATCACACCCAGCAACAAGATGTGCAATTGTTTCCAATTCAGTTTTACAAAACCTACAGTTATCTGTTTCTCCCATATGTTCAATGGACTTTGTAAATCAACATGTATATAGTTCACTGTCTTGGGCTGCCATTATTAACCTTTTGTCTTTTGGTTTAAATTCCAAGAGTTTTCTGTGCTCTCAACTATCTTTATGCATTTCACTCAGCTGGGTGAGTTTCAGTGATGTTTGAGTGGAGGATTGTGTCAAAGGCTTTGGCTAAGTCTAGTTAGGCCATATTCACAGATTTGGTGATTGTCTCAAAGAAGTCCACCAGGTTTAATAGGCATGATCTCCATTTGACAAAGCCAAACTGGGTGGGGTTGATCGTTTGGAGATTTCCTATATCTTTGTTAATAAGGTCCATGGTGATTCGTTCTATGGCCTTGCAGAAAAGGCTGGTCAGGCTAATGGATCTGTAGCTCCCAGGGTCTGTGGATGCATTCCCTTTGTGCAAAGGAATGATAGTAGCTGTTTTCCATTCTGTTGGGATAAAGCCAGTGCTTAGACTATGATTGAAAAGCATGTCCAATGGTGATGCTAATTCCTGTTTTAACCCATGTAGAATGCAGCCCGGGACTTTGTCTGGTCCCATCGAGGCTGTGTTTTTGGCATCGGAGAGGAAGTTTAAGACTAGCTCCTCGGAGGTACTAGGTGAGGGACCGGTGTTACGGGTGCTTTGGGGTATATGTGGTGGGGACAGGGGAGTGAAGTTTTCAATTAACCTGTTAGCCAGCAGGTTTGCTATATCCACAGTTTCTGTATATGTAGTACCATTAACAACGAGTTCAGTGCAAATCTGGGCTTTATCTTTGAGGTTATGGATGTAACTAAAGAATGTATTGTGGTTATTCTTAGCTAGGGAAGCTATTTTGGATGTGTAGTTAGCTTTGGAGGACTTCAGTAGGAGTCTTATTTGCTTGTTTAAGTTGAGGATAGAGTGTTTCCAGTTTTGAGACAGTTCCTTCTACTCTTAGCAATTTCTTTCTCCTGTTGTATAGCCTATTAATGGCAGTTGTCGACCAGTCAGGTTTGTTGTTCCTTGAACATCTTGCTTTGGTTCTATCAGGTATTGCAGAATCAATACAATTGTACAGTTGCTCGTATAAAGCATTGGTGTGTAACTAAGCATCAGTGTCTGTTCCATCAGTGGGGGGAGGGGCCATGAAGCTACTTATGCTGTCACATAAGAGATTGCAATTGGTCTTGGAGAAGTTATTTAGTCCGGTTGTTGCTGGGGGGGTGGGGGTCTTGTGTTATAGTTATTTCTAGTGAGACTGATTTGTGGTCAGATCTCACAAGGGATGGCCACACACTGGGGGTGGTGCAGCAGTCCCCCATGTTGGTGAACACCAGATCCAGGATGTTTGAGCCCCTTGTGGGTGCATCAACCAGCTGGTCCAGGGCATTGGAGTTAACAAAGTCCAGAAACCTTTGGGCAAGTGCGTTAGAGTACATATAATGTCAGTGGATGGGTAATTAGTCACCCACAACCAGGGTGTTTGGTTGTATCTTGATTGACTCAAGTAAATCCAAGTAGGCTGAGTGGATGCCTTTATTTATGGAGGGGGTCCTATAGCTGGCAGTGACCCAAAGAGGGGTCTTAACCTGCAGTTGCACCTGAAGCAATACAAGGGAATCATGCTGTTTAACCAGTCTAGAGGTGTATTTATCTTTAATGAGTATTGATACACCACCTTCTTTAGTTTTCATGTCTTCAATTTGTGGTCTGACTGTGTGGAAGGAAATGTAAACTAGTATAGCTGGGGTGCTCTCTGCAGCCTTAAAGCAGGCCTCAGTGATTGCACTAATGTCTGCATCTTCCAAGGTGAGGACTGCTTCCAGCAAGTGCAGTTTCTCATTTAGACTCTAGCGTTTAGCAGCATAACCTTGAGGTTGTTTTTAGAGGGTATTTGTACGTCTGGAATTTTGTTCTTGTGACATTGCCTAGAAAAGGCACTATGGGGGTGGCAAGAGCCTTAGCTGGTAATAGAAATACCAGCGGTGACAGTTGAAGACCGTGTCTGACAGAGCATTGAGGTCTGTCGACCAAGTCATCCTAGGCTGACAGACACTGTATCACCTTTGAATGATGCCAGAAACTAAGCCAACTGCTGAAGCTAATCATTTTTTTGTGTGTATTAAGGTATCATCCTATGTGAAGATAAAATGCTGATTAAGGCCAGGGGCATACCTGCCTGAGACACATAATCAGAGAGTTCAGGCATGTCTCTTTTCATATAGTCCAGTGAAATACATCTCAAGCCATTCACACCAACATGGACTATGATGGAGTTGTAACTGTACCTGTCATTGAGAGACTTGAGTGCTTGTGTGATGTGGCGGATCCTGGCACCTGAAAGACAGCTAACCGTGACTTTTTCTTTATCCAGCCTGGTAAGAGGGACATCTGTGTGTCTCTCAATTGAGTTGCCTATGACTAAGATGTTTGTTTTTGTGTTGTGTCTTAGGGACTTGGGGGCAATACTGTGTGATATATCATGTGAACTGTGTTCTACAGAGGATGTGTTATGTGAACCGTGTTTGTGTTTAGGAGGTCTATGATGTTTAAGTATGCTTCTGGAAAGGGCCTCCGCATACGCAGGTGTATGTGTTGTTGGCTTGGTAGGTGCAGGAGGTGAAGTGTGCATGCTGACAACCTGCTTAGTATCAAATGAACTGACTGGTGAGCGAGAGAGCCTAATTTCTAAGGTCTTGATGATGCATCTCTCACATAATCAGTTTGTGTGGACTAGAAAAAATGGATCGTCAGTGGACATGAGGCAATTGCTACATTGCCTCAGGATGCCCATGTCGACCAGGCTGGCTGGAGAAACTGTGAGAAACTATCCGTCCATAGTGCTAGATAAGTTGCTGTGGTCAGACCATAGGAAGGACCAGGTAAAGTATAGGACATGAGAAGTGGACTAAAAATACGAACAGCTAGTGGGTATGATCTGTATTGGTACCTCAGGAGCTTCGTTGAATGCATCACCTGTCATTGAGGGACAATTGTGAGAACTCACCAATGGAGTACTAGCAGAATACTAAGGGAAAATTTGCAGGTAGAAGTGTTAGTGTCTATAACCGCCAATGGTGCCTACTGCTGCACAGCAGTGTGCGATGCACAAATGCGGTGCTTATGTAGCAAATGAGACAAACTGATCTAAACAAATTAACCAATAAAAAAGCTCAAAACTGAGCCCTGTTCCAGCAGCTTTCAATCAGATGAGTTCTAACTGCATGCTTCTTCCACTAGGGGCCAGAGAAATCCTTTCCAACAAAATATAGCCTGGTTTTCGTGCTCAAGTTATACAAACAGAATGACATTCAACAGGTCTGAATCCAGTCTATGCTACAGCAAACAAAGTGCAACAGTTTCAGAAAAAAACAGTTCAACTAAGCAGTGATATGGTAAAAATACAGTTCAGAAGTGCAATATACAGTGAAAAATTGTACTTAAGTTTTGCAGAGATCAGCAGATGCCTTGGATTGATCAGATAAATACAGCAGAGCAGTAGCTGGTCACCAAACTCTGTGGAACATTGCTAAAACAAGCACAAACCCACATGAACACAGTGCTTATGTAGCAAACGAGAGCAAACTGATTTAAACAAATTAACCAATAAAAAAGCTCAACCATCTCCAACAAAAGATGAGCTGGTTTAGTGCACAAGTTATAGAAACAGAACTAGATTCAGCAGGTCTGAATCTAGTCTATGCTACAGCAAACCAAGTGCAACAATTTCAGAAAAAAAGTAGACTAAGTCAGAAGCAGGCTGGTTGTTGAAGTAGTTGCATTTTTTTCCTAATTTCTTGCTGTTGCTGGTAGCATTTATTTTAGCAGTGGGTATAGTTAAGTTTGTGTGTGTCAGCCTTTATGTACTTTTTTTAGATTGATGTAGTGGGACAGTTTAGTTTCTGCTGATGTGTTTTCTCCTAAACTATTCAAACGTTTGACATTTACGTGTTTTGCTCTGTAAAATTGTCCAATTAGAGCTGTTGTGTAAAAAGAGGGACAAGTTATAACCTTTCATGATGGCATACATTGTCCAGATTGTTTCGTACTCAGTGTAATTCGTTTGTTAATAGTCTGAGTCAGGGTTGCCAGATACTTTTTAATGTCCCGACAACTTACCTCCAAAAACAGCCCAATGTATGTCTTCATATCCCCAGGAGTAAATAAGAAAACAAATGCCATAAATCAGCTATAATTAAAGTCATAATAAACCTTATTGTAACAAGAGACAGCATGTGCTGATAATGTGATAAAACTAATTGTAAAATATGCCATTAAAGTCATAATAAACCTTATTGTAACAAGAGACAGCATGTGCTGATAATTGATAAAACTAATTGTAAAATATGCCATGAATTACTAATAATTAATCTTAATTACCTGATATTTGTGTATCTGTAACTGCAAAATATTCATCAAGTAGACAGTCATCATCATGATCACCGGTCAAATAAATGTTCAAATTGAACTTACTCAGCATTGCTGTTATTGGGATAAACCCATTGCAGCAGACCCCTTTTTGCTTCATGTAGCTTCTAATGCGTAACTAAGTTTCTAGCATGCCTTTTGGCATTCTGTTTCTCAGTTTCGTTTTAATCAGATTAATTTCAGAGAAAGATATTTCTGTGGTGCATTACCGAAAGGTATTGTCAAAACACTCAAGGCGAAATGTCCCAGCTGTAGGAAGCAAAATCCTCTGAAGCATCCATGTGATTTGCTACAATTTATCCAAAACTGTTTAATGTTATCATCGCTGAAGTGTGACCATGACATTGTGCAGATTTGCATCCAGTGCTGCTCCAGATCTCCCAAATTCCCCCTTGTACAAAGGTAAAAATGACAACTTTGACAGTTGTGGTTTCTGTGCTCGAAGGACGATAGAAGGTTAGAGATCAGCCAGAGACTCTAGCTGCTGCACATTTGCCGGCGATCTCTTACGCCATTCCCTTGGGAGTTCCAACAAAATCATGACAGCGCTGTTTTATTTGCTCTACCGAAGAGTGCTCAATGTTAGACTTGTGTAACAGTAAGTGGAATTCAGTGCCATAGTTAACAGCTGCTAGGGGTAGATGGTTAGACATGTTTTGCAGATCAAAAGCCATTGTTGCTCCCCACAAAGTAAATGTGATTGCTCTTAAAATTCGCTGAATTATGTTTTGATACAAAGTTAGCAGTTCAGTCAGCAACTTTACAGTACTCGTTTTGTCTAACTGGAATAATTTGTTCACTCTGTTCAGTTACTGTTTTATGAGCCCCAAAAACAGCAAGTAAAGTTTATTCCCTGGTGAACTGAACATCTGATACAGTAGCTCAGCCGTGTAGTTGCGCAGCTCGTCTTTGGCTATCTGAAAATGAAGCTTCAGTTTGTCATATTTATCGAGGACCTGCTGAACGCAGGAGACAACAGACAGCCAACAAGTGTCTGACAACTTCAAAATCTTAGGTAGTTCTTCGCCAACATTAATGCATTCAAATAATCGCTTATATTTCAGCTGGCGAATGGTACTGTTGGCAAACCAGTTATAGGTCACAGATATAATGAATTAAACATTTCTTGATATCCTGTTCAGTGGATGAGATGAACGTAGTTGAATTGAATGACAGTTACATTTTATGTTCACAATATCTGGGCAAATTTCGCAAAACCGTGTTATGACTGAATTATTTTTTCCACACACAGTATTACAGCCATCAGTTGCTAAGCCCAAACATTTGTTAATTGGTAGTTTATTTGACTCAAGAAACTTGGTAATTGCACTGAATATTTCTTCTGCTGTTCCTGATTCAAGTGATATCATTCCAAGAAATGTTGTGACAATAGAGCGTAGTGAACAACTGTAGGATTGCACCAGCACACAGAGCTGTTTTTCCAGGCCAGTGTCAATGCTTTCATCAATTATTAAAAAGTAGGCCATCTCTTTACTATGTGACTCGACTAAGTCCAAAATTAATTCTTCATGCAGTGCTGGGCCGAGAAAGTACAGTTGTGTAAAATCTTACCATAACGGTAGATGTCCTTGCCTTCACTGCTGCAGTATTCCTTACTAATAGGGATTCCCTGCAGTGAAGCCCTTTGTCCAGCCAGTTTACAAAAGTCTATCATTGCTTTAAGGTATGCTGAACGTCACCTGCACACACCTTGCATAAGGTAGGGCATAAAGGTGATGTTCAGGCATACCTTCCTCAGAACAGATTGCCCCAATAGGAACAGCAGTCCAAGGAAAACCAAGGAGAAACTTCACAGCCAGGAAGGGAAAAAAAAACAGGGGTATGGAGGGAGGGAGTGAATACTGCTGCGGTGAAGGAAAGGACATCTACTGTTATGGTAAAATTTTACACAGCTGTATTATGTCCTTGCATTCACTGCTGCAGTATCCTTTACTAATAGGAGAGTGCAAAAGCTCAAGAAGAAACCTGGGAGGAGGCAGCAGCAGAGTCCTCCAAGAAGCCATGAAGAATGGCCAGCAGCAAAACCAGCTCTAGAGATACCATCCAACTGGTAATGTTTGGTAAAGGTATGCACAGAAGTCCAGGTAGCAGCTTCAAAAATAGAATTAGCATCTAAGCCTTTGAAAAAAGCACCAGAAGAAGCCACAACTCTAGTGGAATGAGCCTTTGTAGAAGAAGGAAGGCTCTCGCCATGAAAAGTGTAACAAAAGAAAATAGCCTTTGAAATACAAGTGGAAATAGTTTGCTTGGAAACAGCCAAATCTAAAGACCTCGGATGAAAGGAAACAAATAACTGGTTAGACTTTCTGATCGCTTTAGTTTTTATGCAAATAAAATCTGAGCTGTCTATGCACATCTAAGGTATATTACGGATGGAGAGGGAAAAAAAGTAGGCAAATTAATATACTAATTAAGTGACAACTCATTAACCACCTTGGGCATGAAAAAAGTATTGGTACGAAAGGATGCCCTGTCCTCATGAAATGTCAGAAAAAGTGGACAAGCCATAAGGGCTTGCAACTCAGACACCCATCTGGGAGAAGTAAGAGCTAACAAAAGAACTGTCTTCCAAGAACAATGTTGCAAGGAAGCTGAAACAGCAGGCTCAAAAGGAGCCTGTGTCAATTTTTCCAGAACAAAATTAAGATCCCAGGGAGGAGGAACAGGCTTCCTGGGAGGTCTAATATTAAGGACGCCTTTAAGAAATTGCTTAGCCTCAAATCTAGAAGCTAATGGGAGAGTTAAAGGCAGACAAGCAGAAAGAGCGGATACGTGGGTCTTAATAAAAGAATATGCCAAGCCAGTATTGAGCAACTCACACAAATAAGAAAGAACCAAAGGAACATCACAGAAAGTGGGTCCAGGTCACAAGAAAGACACCAAATAGAAAACATCTTACATTTAGATGTGTAGGATTTCCTAGTAGTAGATTTCCTGGCCTCCTGCAGGACCTGCAGCACGTCCTCAGAAAAAAAAAGATGTCTGTGAGTAATCAAAACCCTATCACCCACAGTGTCAGTTGAAGTATGGGCAGGTGAGGATGGGTGAGAGACCCCTCGTCTTGTGTGAGGAGATCCACCCTGTGAGGTAACTTGTGGTGATTGCCCCTGGCTAGATGCAGAAGTAGAGGGAACTAGTGCTGTTGCGCCCAAAAGGGAGTCGCCATCAAGATTTTGGGAGCATCGTGTTGAATCTTGAACAGGACTCTCAGAATGAGAGGAAGGGGAGGGAATGCATAAAGAAACATCCCCTTCCAAGAAAATGAGGGCATCCACCTTCCATACCAGAGGACCTGGGACGCTGGCACAAAACAGAGGAAGTTGTCTGTTCAGAGGAGAGGCAAAGAGATCTACTTATGGAGGACCCCACTGGTGAACAATATCCAGAAACACATCCCTGTCAAGCATCCATTCGTGGGACTGAGTGAAGGACCTGCTCAGATTGTCTACCACAGCATTCTGATCTGAAGGAATGTAGACTGCCTGAAGAGTCATATGATATGGATAGCCAGATCCCATACCCGAAGTGCCAGCTGGCAAAGATGGTAGGATCTCGTACCCCCCTGTTTATTGATATACCACATGACTGTGGTATTGTCCATCCTGCAGAGAAGAGAGGATGAAAGGCCTGAAGAGCTAGCATAAGAGCCCTCATCTCTTTGATGTTGCTGTGCTCTTTCTGCTGACGAGGCAACCACACTCCCTGAACACTCAGGGAGCCAAACGTCACTCCCCATCCCACATCTGAAGCGTCTGTGAACAGATTCTGAGAGGGAAGTGGAGGCTGAAAAGGGAGCCCTGGATTCAGAGACAACTGCTGAATCCACCACAGACGTTTGTCCCTGAGACACGGGAGTAGAGGAACAGAAAAGTCTAGAGGATGCACATGCTGAAGCCACATTGACTTCAGAAACCACTGGAACTTCCTCATGTGGAGTCTGGCCAGAGGAAACATCGGAATGGTTGAAGCCATGAACCCCAGTGCTCTCAGAAATTCCCTGGCTGAAATGGAGGCCAGGGGAAGAAGAGTTTGAAAGAAAGAAATGAGAGTTAATGCCTTTGGAGGAGGCAGGGATGCCAACATTGGCACCGTTTGAAGCCTGCAACCCAGAAAGGCATGATCCTGAGAAGGAGGCAGGCAAGACTTGTTGAAGTTTATTGTGAACCCCAGCCTCTGAAGAAGAGAAATGGTAAAATAAAGATTTTGCAAAAGGATCTCTAGAGAAGACGCCTGAATCAGCAGGTTGTCCAAATAAGGAAAGGTTTGGATCCCTTGAAGCCTGCAAAAGGCAATCACAGGAGCGAGGCATTTGGTGAACACCCTTGGGGCAGTAGAAAGTCCAAAGGACAAAGCATAGAACTGAAAATGCCAGGAAGCAACAGAAAAATGCAAAAATCTCCTGAAAAAAGGATGGATTGAAATATGGAGAATAAGTATCCTTGAGGTCCAGAGACACCAGAAAGGCCTGAGGGAGCAAGAGAGGAAAAAAGGACAACATCCAAAAGGAAGGCACCTTCAGAAAGGTGTTCAGATGGGAGAGCTCTAGAATAGGTCTCCAAGTACCTTCTTTTTTGGGCACTAGAAGCATTCGTGAATAAACCCTTTCCCCCTTTGGGACCAGGCACTTCTTGAATAGTACCCTGAGACAAGAGGCCCCAAAGAACTTCTGGGAAAAAGGAAGCTGGTTCCCAAGGAGGCAGAGGAATGCCCATAAAAGGAGGATGGGAAATCCAGACCATGAAGTACCCTTGATGAATGATTGACAAAACCCAAGAATCTTGGGTGATCCAGAGCCAAACAGAAAGAGAAAGGCGAAGAGAAAAAGGAATGTGGCTGGGAATGGGTGAATAGTCAGACAGTACCTGGTTTGTCGGGAAAGGAAGGCTTAAGAATCCCTGAAGTCTGAGTGGCCGTAGCAGGAGGGGTCCACTTACTACCCTTTTTACCTTTAGAAGGAGGCCGAGACTGCCTACGAACAAAGGCTGGCTTAGAAGGGTAGTTCCTTTGAAATGTAGGCACAGGAGAAACAAAAACATGCTTAAGCTCCTGTAAAGACTTCCCTTTGTCCTGATGAGACCTAAATAAACCAGCAACCGCTTCACCAAACAAGAGTATTATCCAGCGGAGTATCCAGCAACTTAACCTTAATATCATCAGGCAAAGGTTGAAGCAGAAGCTATGAATATCTCTTCAGAACAGAACCAGAAGCAGCAGCCCTTGAAGAGACATCTGCAGCATCATAACTACATTTGATAGAATGATGAATTACATGTGAGGAAGTCCCAAGCAAGGAAAGGGCAGAAGGTTTATCCTCAGAGTCCTGAAGATCAGAAAGAACCTGACAGGCCTGAGAAAGAAGAGCCAAGACATACCTAGAGATATGGGTCTGATAATTAATAGCCCTAAAAGCTAGGGTAGATGAAATATAATCTTTCTTACCCAGCCTATCCATGGTCCCCAAAGGAAATTTCCTCAGAGGGATTATCCAGAGTATGAGAATCCTCCTCCTCAGACCCGTAGTCTAAAAGAGAAGGAATCCGGACAGAATAAGGAAGGGAGTCGTCATCAGAATCCACCTCAGAAGAATGCAGTTCCCTGGGCCTTTTAGGGGAAGAGGTGGACCAAGGAGGACCAGGAACTGAAACCCCTTGAGGAGGCCGCAACGACAGTAAAGCATTAAATAACCCCTGAGTAAAGGCCTGCCACACACTTTGTGGATCCCTAGGAGCAGAAAAAACATGGTTAGTTTTCTGTTTCTTCTTCAAACGGACAGCCGTCCTGGAAATCTGAGAAGGCTCAGACTCAGGACGGTTTTCCACAACTGCAGTAGGAACCTCTTCCCCAAAGAGAAATTGCGGAACCCCAGTAAACCCCTCAGAAACAGTCAACCGTGGTTCCTTCTGAACGCCCAAAACGGACGCCTGCAAAGCCTCATCGGACGTGCTGCCTGCCAGAACCTCACCGGCCTCCAACTTAGATGCAGTAGAACAATCTGACAACAATCAGGTGAGCTTCCAGGTGCATAATAACCTCAGGAGAAACCCCCGGCAGAGGCTGGACAGCGGAAGATTCCGGCTTTATTTTATGCACTTTCTTCTTCCCAAACAGCTGACCCTTGGGGCAGGAAGTTTCTTCCATAGTACCAACAGCAAGAAGCTTAAGTCGCTGGTTCTCAAGGTACAAGGAAAGGGAAGAAAGCCTACTATGAAGAGTTTTGGGGACAAACGCCTGACAAATTGAACAAGACGTTTGGTCGTGAGCAGCACCAAGGCAAAAAAGGCACTTATCGTGGCAGTCTTTATGGGGTATCAGTCTCCCACACTGGCATTTACCCTTCCTGGATGACATTAACCCCAAACAGCACTAAACAAACAGAAAAGGTAGCCAAGAACCCAACTGGGTACTTATCTGCAACTGTAAGGACTCTAGCAAACCAGAGTAAGCACAGAAAAGCCAATAAACAGAACAGCATTCAGACTGGCGGCAAAGGAGTTCTGAGGATGGCACGCCTGAACATCACCTTTATGCCCTACCTTATGCAAGGAGGGTGCAGGTGTGACATTCAGCGTACCTTAAAGCAAGGATAGACTTTTTGTAAACTGGCCAGGCAGAGGGCTTCACGGCAGGGAATCCCCATTAGTAAGGAATACTGCAGCAGTGAATGTAAGGACATCATTCTTGATGAGTGCAGAACATTTCATTCGGTGGAGGGCTATGTCTACAGTCTCTCCTATGTGATCTACTATTGCAATACTAGAATGACACACAACATGTCACCAACTTCAACTCAGCTACCTTGACAGTGTTTACAGTTTTCACATGACAGCCGGTATCATGTAAAGGCCTTGCATTTGAAAATGGTGCTGTTTCCACTTATGTTTAGTCATTCCAGCATGATTCACTAAATCACCATGATGGGCATAAATGTGACCCTTGCAATACTGACAGAAAGCAATAGTATTGTTACCAGGCACACTGCGTATCCAGTCCTTGGGTTGGGAGGGTGGCTTAATGGTTAAGGTGTTTGCCTTACAAACACAGGGTGCAGGGTTTGAGTTTCACGAGGGATAACTGGCTAGCCTTAAAATGGCTCGCAAGGGTAATTAGCCTAGTACTAATCTATGAACCTATCTAAGAATCTTTAATGATCCATCTTTTTGTCAGATTTAGCTATATCCTTTCTCGTACTGTGACCACTTTACCGATAACTATGAGTGAAACTGGGTGCACTTTGCTCTTAAAAAGGCAGTCCCACTGCCTTCCCCTGACCTCCAATATTTTTTTTCCAATAGTTTGAAATATACCGATGACAGTTTTTCCTAACAAAATGCTGTGGAAGTTATCAAAGTGTAAAGGTCTAGCTTCTTGATGTCTGATTCAGAATGGTTTGCACTTGGACTTAATTCAAACTTTACAGCCTAAAAGATACAAAACAAACGCAATTTGATACAGTGCTTATCCAGACATCCATGAAATTACTATCGTGCAGTCTCTTATTACAATAAGGTTTATTATGGCTTTAATTATAGCTGATTTATGGCATTTTGTTTTTGTTTACTCTTGGGGATATGAAGAAACATGCTGTTCCACACATTATAGACTATGCTTTGCACCATAAATAAATTACTGACTGTAAAAGTGGTACAAAGTTTCTTATACAACTGGCTGTTAGCCGTCTGTAGGGTACACAGTATAGTAACAGGGCTATGATTCTGTCAATACAGGACATGTTGTTTAGACATTGTGTCCTTTCAGTAACATATGTCTGCTGGCCTAGCTCTTCCATGTATCTGGACATGCACATGCCAAAGGGGGCATTATATTCAGTTATTGGCCTAATGAGGGTGGTGTAAAGGGGGGCAATGACATCCTTACATGTAGACACAAACCCTTTGTTTATAAGCTGTACAGTATAGGAGTTCTTACAACAATAGACACACATTAAGGTTTATTAAATATATGTTTGTAGTAAATACTTCCAAAAAAGATTAATTAATGAAAAGAATGTTTTTTTAAGTCATCCTGTGAGCTTCTTTTTTGAAATTATTAGTAACCTGCTCACAGTTGTTCCACATTATGAAAGGCAACCAACAGGAACTTCACCCCAGGGATCACTTCAACAGCCTTGCTCGATAGGGGCACAAGGAACTAATGTCCGGCAACAGGATGACCTGAGAATATTCTTGAGCTAGGCTTGTATTGGCTCCAGGGCCATTAGCCTAGTACTCGCCTATGAACCGTCCACCAAGTGCACTACTGAAAGGAGTAAGTGTACCATTTTTGCCTATGGACTTATGCTGCACAAGGAAGGATAAGTGTGAGACATTTCAAACCAGACGTGGGGGACCGGGGATATTTCTTGACAGAAGTTTGAAATGTCATTTCCTTTCCTTGGCCTGGTAAAAGAAACCAAAGCAAATCACATGTAATAAAGGAGACCTTCATATGTAGAACTGAAACAGTTGTGCATGATGCCGTGGCAACATATGTTGCAGGCAGCTGAGTTTCACACAGCAAATTTCTGAGGCAAAATGAGTCAGATAGTTAAAAGCGCTACTGATAACATATGAAACTGCTTTTCTCCATAAAACATCACAAGGAAATGAATGTAACCACCGTAGTGTAACAGTGTTAGCCTAACCCAACTAAAATAATGTGATAAATATTATTTACCCGTAATACCCACACTTTCATGATACAGCATCTTTAAAGAAAACTGCATATATACTGGCTAATAGCATGGTAATTGGTAAAATAAATACAACAAAACAGTTAACTTCTCTGTCTATGGCCCTATCATGCAAACTTTACTTAAGGCAGTTGAGCACACGTCTCACTCAGTTTCTTTCAAGCCTGGGCCTGGCCTACAGATAAAGACAACAAGTTAACTCCAACAGCACACCCTGTACCTACTCAGCAAGTAATTTAAAGTGAAACAGAAACATGAATGTTTATTTTCTAATTCAAGTTCTCTGCTCAAGACAACCTTTACATTCTTTCCTACACACCTTAAGTTCGAAGAACAGTACAAACGCAGTGCAAAATTCTTTAACTTCTTAGTTAAACACGGGATGGTACACACCTTGGCTTCAAAGAAAAGTCAATCTCACCATCACCACGCTGGGCACTGCAGTCATCAGTCATCGTGATTCTATTCAGTTGTTGATTTCTTCTTCACAGAGGGTTCAACTTCACCTCGCATGATGCGGGTTCACAGAGTTTTTAACTTGTTCTAACTTCTCTGTTCTTAGTCAGTCACGTATGTTCTTCTTCTCCTGTCTCAAGAAGTTCTCATTTTAAAAGAGAGAAGGAAGATTATTTGCTGCTTATTATACCAGTACCTCCATGCACGCTCTGTACAGATATATGCAGGTCACAAACAGAATGTGTTCACGTCACGAGCCAACTCAGCCAAAAGAAAGCTACCATAGCACCACCTGACTTTCACCTCCCTGCCTGCCTCCAGTTCCAGGAAGCTCCAACCCAAAGCCACAACCCCAGCACAGTTTCCAGCCCAAAAACCCACTTCCCGAACTGGCCCAAATTTCCTGCAACCAACTGTCAAAACCGGCCCAGTTGGGTTGGTTGGAAACTCGTGGAACTGGCAACCCTGGTATGAGAATCAAAGGACTTCCTGACTCCACAGTATAAATTTCATAACTATGTGAATGTGTCCCTCTGCGATTATGACATTAACTAGTCAGTTCTGCATTTTTCAGCCCTAGCCCCCCCCCCCCCGAAGCATAAAATAACACTGAAAATAGGTCAGAAAGAAAAGCACTTTTTTTTTCTTCAGAAGGGTTTGTTTTTCTTCTTCAAAAGGTGGTTCATATTAGCTTGACGCAGATTTGCGGATACTATCTAGTTACTAAATTTCAAAGTGACTCAGTTTGCAAGTCTTGCAAAGAGAGAAGGAGACTTTGGGATTACAGAATGAAGCTTGTTAGTAGCTCCTTTTATCAGTCCTTTGTGCTATAGTACTTTGTTTGTTTTTGATTTTTGCCACTTAAGTCACGC